>NC_086323.1:143884936-144185293 GCF_036172605.1 Pelobates fuscus | reverse complement strand
TTTTAACTGATTAAGCGTGTCAGTTACCTTTTATGCATTGACATCTAGTCACGTATGGCCTGCCCTGTTTAATGGCTGCACCATTCTCCGTGGACTCCCGCACCTGTGGATTGCAAAGACTTATTAAATTGGTCTATGACCTTGTGCTGATACCAGCTGCTTGAGTTCCCTCACTGTGTAAATCAAGTTCTTTATGTGCTACACGGCAGCCTTCAACCTTCTCTGTCCATTTTATAATTAGACCTGGCTTCCAACATAATGAAATTACCATTTATTAAAGCCTGGGAACTTTCACATCCCCTCGTGGGTTCCACATTTAAAAAAAAATTTTTTACAGATGTTACAGGTTGATAAAGAGCTCATCACTCTGATTAAAAACTAAGCCATGAGTCCAAATGCTTAAAGCTCTCTCTTTCTCATCTCTATGTTGACCTTCCAATGTGTGAAGGTCTGCGATATTTACAAGACTCTACACCAGTGATGGTATAGAATTGACGAGGGAATTGCAATCTGAGACCCACATCGTTGTTTTGGAATCTCCTTTACGGTTTGACTGTTTTGGCTCAATTTGCAATTTCTTTATCACTTTCCTCGAATTTATGTTTTTGTGAATAGTCACGATTAATTCTTTGCACATCGAAAAATTGGTATTACCATGCCCTATAGAGTAGGTAAAGGGATACTAGGCAGAAATTACTAGAAAAGGGATGTGGAAGGGGAATAAGATTATTATTCCTCCCTCCCCACATTGTGATAATCTAGCAATGTCACCAAAGCCTAGCAATCTGTTGTCACACTGAGACTATGTTGGTACAGTCCAGATACTTTACATGTATCAACATAAATGGGAACAAGGGGACAAATGTCACTGGTTCTTTACATTTTCTTATGACAGATTACAATGACACTGAGAGTAAAGTAGTTAGGAATGCAGACTGCAGTAGGTGACAATGTCCCAGCACAGCGCCCCCCACTGCCAGGTTTACAGCATGGACTGCTTGTACAAGTAACTAGGCATACAATGCTCCGGGGGTTACATGCCATAAGCCCTTTATATCATTGTTCTCTAGAATAAAACAACACATCAAGGAAAGTTTCATCAAAGTTGGCTTCATAATGGCTTTCACTCTCAGTGAACCAAAGCTTCAAGCTACTCACAGACATTAGTAATGGGCACGGAATGTCTGGTTTCCCCCCCAGCTAATTACAGATTCTCTGGTAAATTCACTTGCTGCAATGTGCTGGCACTCATGCCAAGTGTTAACCCTTGGCAAGATAGGTTTACAGTCTGTTCTTTGGCTGGATGGCTGAGATTGATCAGAGTTATAACGAACAAACTATGTAGAGCTGTCAGATCCTGGGGAATTCTAGAACAAAGTTTGCCAGAAACATTTTTTTTTTGTTACTATAGTTTAAGGGGACATTATAGTCACCTGAACAACTGCAGCTTATTGTAGTTGTTCTGGTGAGTATAACATGTCCCTGCAGGCATTTTAATGTAAACACTGTTTTCTCAGACAAAAGGCAGTGTTTAAATTGCTCCCTATGGACACCTCCAGTGACTGTCACTCAGGCGGCTACTTGAGGTGTTTCCTGGGTCAGTGCTGCACACTAAACAGCACTGACATTAATGTCTCCACCCACTGCATGGAGGCTGTGAACGTTCCCTGCAGAGATGCATTGATTTAAGCATCAAGTATTGGAAAGCATTGAATTGGCTGAGATCATCAGTTCGCATGATCTCAACCAAGGAGGCAGATTGGGGGTGGCGCCAGCAGACCCACGCGGCTGGAATAAAGATGCGTTTTATACCCGTTTTAAGAGGGACAAGGGGACCGGTCAGCTAAAATGTTTTTTTAACACTATAGGGTCAGGAATACACATTTGTATTTTTGACCCTATAGTGTTACTTTAAATACACTGGTAGTATAAGTCATATATTTTGGTCTGAAACCGGAGTCAAGAAAATGTTAAAGGGAAATTGTCACTTCCCAGGATTTTTAATGTTTATTTATATTTAACAAAATGCATTTGTAAGGTGTGAAAAAAAATTAATAAATGTACAAATACCTCAAGTTAGTAACTCCCAGTCCTAAATCAACTCAGAGCCCAACATCACATGATGTCACAAGAAGAGAGCATATCGTATTTAGATTAGTTTAGTTTGTTTTTGTTGATTGTTTTAAATGTTGCATTATTTAATTTTCTTTTCGTCATCTTGCCAAACTCAAAGCAAAATGTCATGCAAGAAACCAACTGCACAACTTCCAATTTGCCTTTTTAAAATGTATTCTAGTCATATTATACTAAATGTGAACAGAAAAAGCAAGGAAACCGCGCCCTAGACTTGAGAAAATATAATAATGGTATACATACACAATGGTAGTGGTGGTGGTCTCTATACAGTCGGTACGTGAATGGATACTTGAGATTCTTCAGAAGCCTTTTTACAGGTGAAACGCGTCAAGTGGATTTTACAAGACTTTCAACATAGTACTTGTATATTTTCAATTTATTTTTGTTAAATAAATAATCTTTATCCATATATACTATTTGGATTTTGTTTTCTACTTCCTGGTTATCATCTTGCTCCTTGGTAGGGACTATACCACCTATGCTATACAAACTGGAGCAAGTTCTGCTCTAGCAAATGTGAGTACGGTATTTTACTATTTAATTTATTTATTTTATCAGTACATACTGCACTATCTGGATTTCTCTGTTTCTTCACATATTATCTACCTGAGGCTGCCAAGATATCTACTGTTTCATACATATCCTTAGACGGGGATTGTTCCGTCCACGCGTATTAACAGCTGAGCTCTAAGTTAGCTCTGGGAAATGTGAGTGCGAATTATCTCAAGTATCCATTCACGTACCCACTGTATCTGATTTACTGCACTATTACTTTTTTATGTTCTATCTTTTGAGGTCAATTGTATAGAGACCACCACCACTACCATTGTGTATGTATACCATTTATATATTTTCTCAAGACTAGGGTGCGGTTTCCTTCCCTTTTCTGTTCACATTATTTTTAGGTTGGGGTTCCTTGTATTGGTTACTGCTGCCTAACTATTATTAATTGTATAGTGAGCGCCTAATCCATTTACTTTTATATTACATAACAATACTAAATGTATAAACCGTCTCATGACCATAAAAAGGATTGAAACTAATGAGATGTACAAACCAACACCTGTTTATGCTACATATTGGAGCCACTATCTTAGCTGTTACAAAATCTGTTCTTTGCACATGAAAGTCAGTATAGAGCAGGGGTGTCCAAAAGGTAGATCCCCAGATGTTTTAAAACTATGGCTATGATGCTTTGCCATCATTTCTAAAGGCAATCAAAGGCTTGCAAAGCATCGTGGGAGTTGTAGTTCTATCCACCCAGCCTTTGGGAGAGCTGGAATGGATTTTTTTCCCTGGGGTCCAGTGTGGCTACTGAAATCTTCAAGCTCTTCTTACTTTGCTCCCTTGCACGCTACTTAGTTATGACGGAGCCAGAGTGACCTCCCATCCCGACTCCCGTCATCACAGCAGGGCGCGACGGAGCAGAGCAGGAAGAGCTTGAAGAGTGCAGCTCCCTCGCTGCCCACCTCCATTCTGCCTCATTCAGCTGCCGCGGGAGTGGGAGGGGGCTGATTCTGCAGCTGCTGAACGGACTGACCTGGTGCCTGGGATTTGTAGAATAATAATAAATTTTATAAATAATAATTTTATTGATTGTGTATTCTTAATATAAATTCCCCCTTTTCCATGTAAGAGTATTTTTTAAAAGTGAAAAGTATGCTCACCCATAATCATATTTCTTTCTTTTTTTTTTTACGTAATTTTTAGTTGTGCGGACCCTGGTGATAGAGGAGAGAGGAGCAACTACTTAGCACTTCAGTAAGGACAAATGGTATGTAACATTGTATCCTGAAGCTTCCCTTTATGTCACGAAAGTGACATGGGGAAGGTAAATCATGTTTTCCCTTTAGCAATATTCCACTTGATTTCATGCAATATAGATACAGGATTCCAGATGTTGGCCTAACAAATAACCCTTAGGCAGGGCTATGCTTCAAAAGGCTCAAAGATTGTTATGGGAGCTGGTCACTTAGTGCGATGGTACTGTCACAGGTTAAATCCCAGTTGCCCGTCTTTTCTGCCTCCTTCTCTGGTCTTTGTACAATAAGTGTGTGTCACTATGTATTGTAATTTAAAAGTACAACTTAAAATGGGTTGTCTCATTTTGACCTAGAACAAACCAAAAATCGACCACAAAAAATACACAATTGAACTGCGATGTTTATTCCTGAAATGAAAAGTGTGGTGAATTAAAAACTAAATAACAAATTGCAAAAGTCCCCAGACAGTGACAGCACCACTTTAAATTTCTCTACTGAGCCTGACTTTATGTGGGACATCTCCTCATACACCCTATTCCTTGGTAATCAATCTTGCATTATCTGGACTGTTGGGGGAGGGGGTGAGTCAATTTCCCTAGGGTGGTAACAGATTTTGGCAGCAATCAGAATGTACACCAGTATTCCCCTGGATGGGTCCCGAATGTTGTCCTGGATCAGGTCAAAGAGGTAGGCCTTTTGCTTCCAAGGGAAAGATATTACCCATTAATTAATATTATTAATCATTTATATAGCGCCAACATATTCTGCAGCGCTATTAAATAATGTTGACAGAAATAAGAGAAATAAAGTGGGCCCTGCACAAACAAGCGTACATTAAATATGAAAGTGGTGCCTTAAAAAGAAGAGCCTTAGCTATTGTAGACCTTCAACTCCCATGATGCTCTGCCAGCTTTTGGAATGCAAAGGCATCATTAAAGTTGTAGTTTTGAAACATCTTTTGAACACCCTTTATCTGTATCTGTAAAAAAATGGCAAGATGCCATTTTGTCTTTTTTTTTGTAATATATGATTGTGTCTCAAGGCAGGGACTGGGTTAACGCGAAAGTGCACAGTGATATGGAATTTTCTCGTCAGTGCATTAAAACCTACTCTTTGTAATACCTCTCTGAGAACAAGATGTGATTGCCACAAACTGCAGTCCTTGTGCTCCTGTCTGTAATTTTCTTCCATTAGAATCCCACATCTGTCGGATTTCTTTTCACTGCTACAGGCTGCCCTCCTTTCTTCCTCTCTGTTCTTTTTATTGCCTGCCCTCTTTGCCAGGTAGAAAAAAAAAAAAAAAAAAACCTGCAAGATAATACATTATTTTATTTTAAAATTTAAAAAAACACAAACATTTTGGCCCAGTTCTAAAAGTGGATTCTTTTCTCAAACTGACAAAACCCTAATTATCGTACACAATAGGATAATTATATTCATGTCTTAGCATGTGGTTTTTGCGGATGTTGTACAAACCTGGCTATTCTTTCTAGCAGGTGTAGACAACTTATAGCTGTGCATATTGCTGCAAGAAAACTGCCGCGAGGCTCTTATAATTTATCTCTATTCTAAGGGTTCCTGTTTTTTTCGAGGTAGGAGGCCCACTTTACAAATATTCATGCTTACAATGTATAGTCTGTTTCGTTAAGAAAGAACATGCACAATGATAAGACCATAATACCTCAGTAACACCTTTCATTTATGTATTATTAAAAAATGTGTAACAACTAATTCTGTCCCCCAACTTTCATTCTCATCCTCCTTTTGTCCAATCTAATACTTCATGTAGATGAGGGGGGGGGGGGGGTGCAAATTATGCAAAGTCCCCAGACTGTGACAGTGTCGCTTAAAGTGAGAAATCTCCAGAATTCAAAGTGTATTTCATATGAATTATTAACTTGTGACAAGCTCACTTTAATTTGAACTTGAAATTGAACTTTAATCACATACAGGAGGCTCTTGCAGGGTCTAGCAAGCTATTAACATAGCAGGGGATAAGAAAATCTTAATTAAACAGAACTTGCAATAAAGAAAGCCTAAATAGGGCTCTCTTTACAGGAAGTGTTTATGGAAGGTTGTGCAAGTTACATGCAGGAAGGTGTGACTAGGGTTCATAAACAAAGTGATTTAACTCCTAAATGGCAGAGGATTGAGCAGTCTGACTGCAGGGACATGATTTGTACACCAAAATGGCTTCATTATGCTAAAGTTGTTTTGGTGACTATAGTGTCCCTTTAATAACTAAATTACATCTCAAGTAAAACCATATTTTTTTAGAAAATAAATAAACTCCCTAGTCAGTTACATTTTCAGTAAAAGGAACACTTTAGGGTCAGGAATACGAATGTGTATTCCTGACCTATAATGTTAAAAATGCTGTCTAGGCCCTCTTGCTCACCTTAAAAAGTGTTAAAGCTCACCTTTATTCCAGCACCGGCAGTAGCCCCACCCATGATCCGCCTCCATGCCCGACATCATCAGAATTGAAGATTTCAGCCGGTTCAATGCTTTCCAATAGGAAATCATTGGATTGACTGAGATTGTCAATTCTGATGATCTTAGACAAAGAGGCGGATTGGGGGAACGGAGCCAAAATACTTCCCTGGCCTATCAGCATCTCCTTATAGAGGTACATTTAATCAATGTATCTCTATGGGGAAAGTATAGCGTCTCTATGCAGAGCGTGGAGACGCTGAACGTCAGTGCTGCATGTTGTGCAGCAGTGCCCCAGGAAGCACCTCTAGTAGCCATATGAGTGACTGCCAATATAAGTGTCCCTTGGGAGCAATGTAAACACTGACTTTTCTCTGAAAAAACAGTGTTTACTGCAAAAAGCCTGCAAAGACTGGCTATACTCACCAGAACAAGTACAATAAGCTGTAGTTGTTCAGGTGACTATAGTGACCCTTTACGTGAACTAATACCTTTCTGTTCTTGAAATGATATATTACTATAAATGCCCAACCACTGTTAAAATAAATCCATTGTTCTCATATTTATATTTTCTCCTGGTGGAATTAATTAAAGCTGTCATGTGATGTAAGGGGGGGCGTACTGTTAGGCTGAAAGCTTTTGTTGCTACTTTGAAACTTTTCTTCATAATATATAAATATAGAGAGAGCAGTAGAACACTCAGTTCTAGGGTAGAGATGCCTTTACAGTGTAATATTTAGTAGATTCCAATGGGGCGGCTGGTGCTGTATCATGGGAAAAGTGGCTGCTGATTCAAGACTTTTTTTTTTGTTCTATTCACTTTGTTTTAAAGACAGAGTTAAGCTACTCAGCTTGCCTCCCAGATCCTCTTTACATCCTCATACACACACTGCTACTTGTCACATTCCAACACTCAGGGAAAGAAATGCTTTATATTGAGAAGCCTTCACGCCTGGTTGGTTTCTAGCCTACGGAACCTTTGACTTCTACACAAGGGAGAGGATTACATCTTAACAGCAACTCATTCAGTTCTAGAAAAGGGAATTCAACTACAATTCCCAATTCTCATGGTGTCTTAAAGCAAAAGATTTTATTTTTTATATAATGGATGGATGGCTAGATAGATAGATAGATATATAGACAGATAATAATAATAATATAGACTGTAAACTCGTTTGAGCAGGGTCCTCTTCAACCTATTGTTCCTGTACGTTTTCTTTAAATTATTTATTTATAAAATATTTTACCAGGACAGATACATTGAGATTTCTCTCGTTTTCAAGAATGTCCTGGGTCCACAAAACATATCCTATTATTGTCCTATTTATAGTTAAATCCCTCCTCTTATAATATTGGAAAGCGCTTCGGAATCTGTTGGTGCTATATAAATGGCAATAATATTAGATAGGTAGGTAGGTAGATAGATAGATACGGACTGATTGATGAACGGACATCTAAAAGGTGCATGGACAAGTTGTGATGAGATCAAAATGTGTTAAAAATTCTGAATTGATTTTTTTTTTAAGTATACTTTTGTATAGGATCTCACTTGGCCATAGGTAATGTATAAAAGTATAATATAGAACTATTTTATTAAAAAGAAAAAACAAAACAACAGTATTTGGATACTCCTCACGAATTTCCTTTTAGTCAATATATATTTTAAATGGACACTATAGTTACCAAAGCAACTTTAGCTTAATGAGGAAGTTTTGGTGTATAAATCATGCCCCTGCAGTCTCACTGCTCAATTCTCTGCCATTTGGGAGTTAATCACTTTGTTTATACAGCCCTAGCCAAACCTCTCTGCATGTGAATTAAACAGTCTTCCTAAACACATCCTGTACAGAATCATCTAATGTTTACACTTCATTTATTGCAAATTCTGCTTTAATTAAGTCAGTCACCATCAGGAGAGGTGTGGCTAGGGCATAAACAGAAACATAGCGACTTAACTCCTAAATGGCAGTGAATTGAAGAGTAAGACAGCAGGGGCACAATCTATACACCAAAACTGTGTCATTAAGCAAAAGTTGTTTTGGCTACTATAGTGTCCCTTTCTATCAAAATTGTGTCACCTCCATCTTGCAACTGTTCAATTGTCATGGGAAAACGGGCTCTCCATTTGCTGTGTCGAAGTCGTAGCTCCAGATTAAATATGCTAGACCAGGGGTGCCCAAAAGGTAGATCACCAGATGTTTTTATACTACATCTTCCATGATGCTTTGTCATTCTAATGCATTCTACAGGCATGCAAAGCATCGTGGGAATTGTAGTACTACAATATCTGGGGATCTACTTTTCGGGCACACCTGTGCTAGACAAATGGGGAGATTGATAGCTCCCTCTACAGACAAATCCTGTCACATGGCGCACTGTCTTTTTTTCCCCAATAAATTGTTGGATGTTGTCACATTGTAGTTTATCTTAAAACTTCAGATGTTTTATTTGCCATAGACAGTCTCAAACTTACTGACATACCCTCATCTCTCAATCACACCGTTCTCTTTCAAACCTCATGCATATACCTTCAATACTCGACCACATCAATTTTAGCACAATTTTTATACCTGTTAATAAGCATCACAACCTATTTTTAAAAATATAGTATTTTAACTCTTGGTGTTGCCATTATATTTAACGAGTGATAATACTAATGTACCAGTGGGAAATCTTGGACACAGAGGTTTTTTTCTGAGTGTCATGATCTCTGTGTCATCCAAGGCAATTTTACAAATGTACAAATACAATTTATTGACCTTTTAAAAAGCAATTGTGGGAGTTGTGCAGTCACATTTTTTTTTATTATGGAGTAATTCTTAGTAGGGATTTAGCTATTTTAGAAGTCGCTGGTTTTGTCTTTTTTTTTTTTAACAATACTGCAAAATGTGTTTTCTAAAGGTGCATTATATTTTAGGGCATTGAGAAGGGGTGGGCTACAATCCAAGCTGGCTAACAGATGTTTAAAAATAAAGTGGATCGTTTGAATGCAGGTTTATTACAGGAAGCCATTACAGATCTGCAGGGGTCCCTAAAAGGACGGGAGTTGAATGGTTTCCATCTGGAATACAGGTGTGTGTGAAACAAAATAAATTGTGCACTTGTAGTGAAAACATGATGGGAGACATGTCATAAAGGAATAAATAACTACTACTGTTTTCATTCAGCAGCAGTAGTAGTACTTAATTAATCACTTAGTGAATTGGCTCACACTTTGACACATACATTCACAAAATGGAACTATTTTAGAACATTGCCTGATCACATTGTAAAATACATGACAATGTGTTATTTTATAAATATTTTGTGCAAGCAGTGTTTCTATGCACACTTTTTGTTATAATTTACAATAATATATATTCTAATTTATTTTTTGTTTCTAATTTTGTCGTTTAAAGATCAGGTATGAAAAATAAGATAATGCAGTTGTAACTGCAATTTTTATTCAGGCCCATTTTATTATAACATTGTTATTTATTGATTTATTTAGTGATTGCTTTTTACATGCCTTATGATATCTATGATCCTGGGCAATTGGTAGTATTTAAGTTTTATTGTGAGGATTCACGTACCTTGATTTTGTTATGTCAAGATGGACGCGATTACCATTATCGCGATTTCTGTCCTGAGCAAATAACGTATTAGAATTTAAGAGTTCCCACAGTAAACTGGAAAAAAATGAGTTTATCATCATATTTATCCTCATTAAACAGTCTTTATCAGTCATTTTAACACATGTTAAGAGTTCTCCAACAACATACTAGTTAAGTATGGCCTACAGGGAATTTTTGAAGAGGGAGGTTTGTTCTCCTGCTTGAATCTCCAGAGGAACATGTAATTTTCCAATTCTTTTACAGAACCCCAGCAGCCGCTTACTGTGAATGGCAGTGTCTATCCTTGTTATGCCAGTTATTACTGAGCTACAATTCTCTAATTACATGCCAGCTGTTCAGACTACAAAATTCAAAAACAGACTTGGCAGAATTGGCAGGTATGCTGCCAGGATGGAACGGGAAGGGGTGTGGGAGGGGAGAGGCAGTGGTTGACCAAATCCTTGCAAAACCTTATGGGTGCATATATACCTAGCCTGCATAAGAGAAAGATTGACAGGCTGCCCAACAAAATTGTCAGCCATGGCTCCCCATGCACAGAGCACTGTTGAACCATTCTCACACGGAGCACAAATGCCCAGAAGTAAAAGAGAAGAACTGGAAAAAAATGAGTTTCAATCAGGACTCTTCTTCTAACTTCAGGACTGTTAGTACGTATGTAAAAGGGAGACACGCTACTGGTCAACTGAGCATGCTGTATACTTTTCCATTGGACTCGGGTATTGACTTAATGTGTTTATTTGCTAAACCTGAAACTGAGGAGAACTAACAAAATCAGTGGACATTACAAAATAGTAAAATCAGAAAAATTCTCATTTACCAAATCTGCTACTTTTCCCTATAATGTGTCTTTTCCTTATACATTATCTACAAGTTATAGATGGTTTTCAATATTTTTTTGAATGGTGTTATTTCCAGGAAGTTTCATTTTTGTTTTAAAGATATATAATGACCCCTATATGTAGTACCCTTGCTAAGGTGTAATAGGGGAGTACTAGTAAGCAAAAGTGCCATAAGAAAACCTGTTTAAAGAAGCATCCGATGTGCCATAACCACTGCATTCTAATGTAGTACTTATGGTGCAAAGAGTCCTTAAAGTGATATCCCCTGTTTTTTCCCTAGACTGTTCTCCCAACATCCAAAGCCCTGTTACCGGTAACTTCAAATTCGCCATCAAAAGCTGTTCTGAGCATCAATGCCACAATAAGCTGAAGTGGTTATGGTGGTTAGAGTGCCCCTTTAAATGTGTTGAACTAAATTAATGTAATATATAAATTAAATATTTATCAAACTGTTTATTAAAATGTAACTTACTAATGCATTCTTCATCATAACAATAAGGATTAAAGGAACTAGAGTCATTTATCCTACTACAATCTTAGCTATGTTTATGTAAAAAAAAAAAAATACACTGTAAAATAAAGAAACCCCATGAATAATTGTATATATTTGGATACTTTGTGTTTGAAACAGTATTATTTATTGTAGTTGACATATTTGGTGGTTGCTCTCCAGCCATGAAAGAGTTACTTGAAAGTAGGACTCAACCTTAGTGGCTGCCAGAGCTTTTTCAAATAGATTTTGTTCACAGTGGCTTGTAATCTTATGTTTAAACATCAGACGGGTTATTCCCTAATGAGACATCTTTACAAGCTGAAAGACGAAATGCATTACCATTCGCAAGCTAAAGTGCCTGTAGTCCTAATATTTATGGGTTGCTCTGATTCTAGCTAACAGTTTATTTTTATGGAAAAGGTGCCCTCTGTTATAGATTACTGCAGGGAAAGAGGCTTAGAATCTGGAGTGCTTTTGTTTCCGTACAATATTATTAGGAACAAATTTCAGTTGGTTGTGGACTAATAGCGGCTCTGATGATCCTAATGATTTGCGGAATTAGTGTTCCTTTGTACAATATATTGGGGTGTGCAGTTCAAAATCAGAGGCGATGAACAGTGCTAAGGTAGTGTGATCCCTCTAATGGCACCACACTTCCTGGTCCTATAACCGTTAGAGGGAACCTATATTCCTGAAAATAACCATCACTATTGTTATTGTCCACCCCCTTTGGCATTAAAAAAATATAGTTAAGTAAAGCTTACTCACCTCATTTTCAGCGTTGGGACTCCTCCGCTGCAGCCTCCGGCTCCTCCTTCAGTGATGTCAGCACAGAGAAGCAATGGATTGGAACTAGGCAGGTGCAGCTAAACATGCGCGTGATTCCAGGACCGAGTTTCACTTGGTTCTGGACAAGGAATTGCTCTTGTTGGCTGTCTGCAAGACAGTCACTAGAGGTGTGTTGAACCCCGCAATGTAAACATTGGATTGTATACAAATCTGCTGTGTTTTTCATTGCAGGGTTAAAATGACAGAAATAGAGCACCCAGGCCACTTCATTGAGATCAAGTGGTCTGGGTGACGTTAGTGGTCCTGTAGCCCCCACTGTGAAGTAGGGATCTAGTGATTAAAATAATGCAATAGAAAAATTATTTGAAATTCTTTCTAAGGTTGGACAATAAATTGTATAATTCATGGTTATCCCGTTTTAAAACTGAAGATTCTGCAATTGTAAATGCTGGCCAACTGGACATGCTGATATTCATACCTATGTACTCTCTGGGTTTGACCAGGTTGTGTGGATGAATGTGAATATTGTCAGAGTTTAATACTAAGGCTCTAAATGAATGCCCATTACCACAGAGCGAATGAGCAGCTTCTATGGTCTATCTATAACCAGATTCTGTCGGTCACTCTGAATGGACAGTTTATTCAGGGTCATTCTGAATAGTCAGTGCCAGAGTCCACAGATGACTTGAAGATATTTAGAGGATTTTGATTAGATTATTATCATGGGCTGAATATCAGGATGATGTTAACACTAGCAAGACATGCATAGTTTGCTTACTATCTTCTGGTAAGTAAAGTCAAGCCCAGCTGGAAAAAGACTGAGATATAACAATAATTAAATGCCTTGAAGTGGAATTTAAGGACAAACAAGTACTGCCAACAAAACACATCAATAAGTCTGAAGGAATGCCTGGAAATGAGGTAATGTGGCTGGTTCTTCCTGGTATTGATGGGGATGGCAAGAGATGGCACTGGAAAACTTCAGAATTACCAAAGTGATAAAAAAAAAAACTGAGATGTAAAAATAATGAAATGCCTTAAAAAAATGGAATGATTAAGATTTTGAAGGTGGAATTAAAGGACAAACATTTATGTGCCAATAAAACACATCAATAAATTTTAAAAGGGACAATCCACTGCCTAAATAAAAAAAAAGAAAGAAAGAAAATCAATGTGTATTGTTATAACCCAAATAAAAACATGCATGCATTTAGTTATGCATTGTATTAAACAGGTTCCAAAAGCTTCAGATCTCTTGCCTGCAGCCTTTCCAAGCACCCTAACTCCGCCCAGACTGTATGTGGCTGTCCAATCACAGACTTACCAATGCAATGAGAAGTCTTTGCAAGGCAGGTGCTCTGAGCAATTGCTGCCTCTTGTTTTCATTGAACTAAACAAGCCAGGAAGTAACAGGACCAGTTGTCTGATTGAAAGCCAAGGGGGTGTAACCAGGTTAATTTATAAAAGCCTCTTTTTCTAATAAAATCTGCACTTTTTGTAAAATGAAAAAAGGGGACACACTCTACACACAAAAAGCATTTCAGCGAGCTTAAGTGCTGTCAAGGTTCGGAGTGTCCCTTTAAGCAATGCCTGGAAATAAGGTAATGTGGCTGGTCCTTCCTAGTATTGATGGGTATGGCAGGAGCTGGCACTGGACAACTGTCACCTCAAATTTTTTCTTATTTAATAATCCTTTCATCAGATTTTGTAAGGAAATAGATTTTTATTTATTTTTAAGTGAACCATAATTTGCTCTTACATACATTGAATACATGAATATATGATGTAGCTGTGTGTCCTATTCTTTAATTGCAATAAAATATATACTAAATTTCCCAATACCAGATGGATTTTCATTGCCTGGAGAAGGCAGTGCTCTTGCAGTTCTCGATTTACTTTGAGATTTTACCAAGATCCTGACAAACAATCAAACCGACTTGACAATCTTAAGTAAATAGCACAGAATTAGCTTATAATATGCTTTTTTAACTCCACACATATCTAGCCCAGAATTTACATGTGACATCATGGACTTTATATGTGATTTAGAGTTCATGTTTTGATACAAAATCCATGACATTCCAGTGTGAAATCAGCTGGGCTGTTGGCACACATGCCAGGAACAATGGGTTCTTTGGCAGTCAAGATAAACCTTGTGTAGGTCAGTGTAAATGAGCATGTGGCTATTAGTTTTATTGAAGCAAATAGGTAATGTGTAGAGTAATAAATGAACTTGCCAACCTTGGCTGCCTGAGCCGCAGGTTTTCCTACAAGACTGATAAGTATTAAAATTAAAAAAAGGAGGTTAATTTTCTTTAACAATTATCTTTTTCTTATACTAACTAAATTATTGCAGGAGTTGAGACATTTTGTTTACTATGCAATTACAAATGTTAGTTCCGGTATATAACATTGAATGTATTAAATATTAAACAACTATAACTTTTAGATAAGATGAGACTTTTGCACTTATGGAGTTAAAGGGATCCTATAGTGCCAGGAAAACAAACCCGTTTTCCTGGCACTATAGGCTCCTGGAGTGCCCCCCTCCCACGGGGCTGAAGGGGTTAAAACCCCTTCAGCTACTTACCTTAATCCAGCACCGATGTCCCTCGGCGATGGGTCAGGCTCCTCCCCTGTCGCTGACAGCCAGTGGGGAGACCTAATGCTCATGCACAGCAATGACCGCACGCGCATTATATCTCCCTATAGGAAAGCATTATTAAATGCTTTCCTATGGGTAAAATATGACGCTGGTGGTCCGTGAGGATGTCCAGCGTCAGATTACCGACCAAAAGTCAGTATTGAATTTCGGAAGCCCTCCAGTGGCTGTCTGCTAGACAGCCACAGAGAGCAGACTTAGAGCTGCAATGTAAACATTGCAGTTCTCTTCAATTAGCTGAAGTGGTCTGGGTGCCTACAGTGTCCCATTAACTTGTACTATCCCCTTGATTGTTTAAATGCATGATGTCTGTCACATTACTCTGTGCTATTTGATTTGTGTTCACCTTTAAATGTTTTAGTAGGATACACTTTCTTTATGGCTTGAGAAAGACAACCTGTGAGTTGAAACGTTGCCTTTCTGTGACAACTATACAAACCACTATTGTACCAAATTTTTGCAGAGTGCTCCGGCTATTGTTGTTATGTTATGTCACACTTCCTGAGCATGGAATATGCAGTGCATGAGGTATTCCTAAAATGTACTATAAATAAAACACACACAAACCTTTATTAAACATAAATGATATCTTCAACCAACAATAAATACACTCATTGGTAATAAATGCATACATAACACTCGAATAAACAAATTTACATTTTTTTTAAACCTACTCCGAGCTGGTTTCTTAATCTGGAAGTATGAGTTAAGACCAGAAGGACTATGGGTGCCCGATACAGAAAGGTAAGTTGTAAACTGTCCCTAAACAGTTTGATAGTTTATTGGTGGAAGGTGCCCATGGACTCTTGGAAACATAGTCACTACAGTGTGCTAAAAGTGCTTATGGTACCTAGAATATACATTTTAAGGGACATCAAGGGATGTCACTGCTGATAAGTACAAAGATTGTTCCTGTCTCTGTGATTAGTGGTGCTGGTCATCATTGTACTCTCTCAGCAATAGTTATCACATAAAAAAAAAAAAAACAACAACATTTTTAAAGCCTTACAGAAGCTTTGTATTATCTCTTTAATTGCATTATATTATATTATCTAGGCTAAAGGATAATTTTGTCAAATCATTTAGTTTAATCATTAAAATGAACTATTTGCAAATTATTATTATATGAGTCACAACACATAAACATAAGCTTCCAGTATTCGTTGTACCGTTCCACCCATTTGGCTCAAATGCAAAATGCTTACTTTGTATTGTAATAGTTTGCTTGATGCTCTACTGAAAGCCTTCCATAAATTCCATGTCTTATCCCTTTAATTCATATTATAATTGATGGTAGCATGCTATTCATACGCTATAATCCTGAAGGGATCCAAGTCAAAGCAGAACAGGTAGATACGGTGGTGATGAATTCCCAGTCTGCCTGTAGCACCATGTATTTTATTCACCATTAGGTAGATACTTTAACAGTCCCACATTTCAAAATGATAAGTCAATATCTGTGATGTATTATTACACCATCAATTACTTGAAAAAATTAACCCAGTATTGTCGTTATCAACTCTCTTGGATAGACAGATTGCCTCTTACTCATTCACACAATTGAATGTTATGGTTTTGTTTTATTGGATTTGAGCGATATAGTGGGACTTGGTGGAACTCCATTCTGTTTGAGTATCAGTGGGCAAAATCTATTAATTTCTGATCCTAAACATAGATATTGTGCTACTGACAAGACAGAGAAATAGAACTTCATTTTAATCTGGCAACTGTATCTCAACCGACAAATACAGGTCCTAGCTCACTATGTTTATTTAATAATTAGTGCATGTTGGGGGAGCAACAAAGGAACGCTCACTCATTCGTTACAGCCAACATTCCAGAACCCCAGTTAGATCACGCCTCTGCCCAAACAATTCTGATGTACTGCACAGTAAAATTCAAATGTATCTAGAACAGTGCCATAATATTTTTAAATAAATATCATCAGTTATCTGGTAAAGGTGTGGCTAATCTATCTCTTCCAAAGAGATTTATTTTATTCTAACCTCATAAGTGGTTATGGTGTTTGGAGTGTTCCTCTAAGCCAGGGGTCCTCAAACGCCAGCCCCCCAGATGTTGCTGAACTACAACTCCCTTGATTCTTTGAATTACATCGATAGCCAGAGAATCATGGGGAGTTGTAGTTCAGCAACATCTGGGGGACCGGAGTTTGAGGACCCCTGCTCTAAGCTGTCACTAGTCATGGAATATGTGTATTTTTGCCACTTTCATGGCTGTGGCTCTATTTTTCTTGGCACAGTAGAATAAAGGACAGTTTGCTGACATTTTTCATTTTAACTGTAAACGATAGTGATGGGTGAGAATTAACTACATTAATAGTTCTCCAGTTTCTTTGTGTTGAGAATATTTGATCAGAGATGTCCCTATCTCTTCGTCTTTATAATGATCAATGCATACGATTGTCTAAGTCAGTATTTTGCTGCACAGACTCCACAGTGGAAAACCTGTGCGTGATTGTTTGCATATCATTCAGATATATTTCTGTATTGTTATCATGCAGACTCCAGCAGGTTTGCAGTACAAGCTGCCAAGTCCGCTTGATTTACTGTCAATCTATTTTCATTTTATAAAGATTCTGTATTTTGGAATCCTGGGGAATCTTCCACACCGGAGACATCATTTTTCTGGAAGCATAGCAGCCTTATTTTGTAAAAAAAAGCAAAAAACTATTTTCAGTCTGTTTTTACAGAATCCGATAGCTCTATTTGGATATAGTAATACTGAAATATACCATATTTGCTGTTGTTTCAACATTTAACATCAAAGGGTTAACATCAAAGGTTAGTGTGCAGTTTAATTTAATATTTTATTACATTTTATTTTTGACATTTATACAGCGTCAACTTATTCCACAGCATTCTTAAAATTTTATAAAAGGAGGAAATTTAACAAAAAATGAGACAAGTACAAAATGTTGCAGGACCCTGCTCAAACGAGCTTACAGTGTAGAGGAGGTGGGGTACAAAAACACAATAGGAATGACATTGAGGGGATAACAACCAAATGACAAGATGGCAAAATAGCAGAGCAGGACGGTGCCCCTTGAAAAGAGACCAAGACATGTTTGTGAAATTGAAGTACTCAAGCTTTTCTTGAGTTTTGGGTTGAGAGATGTGTTTTGAGGGACTTCTTAAATGGCTAAAGACTAGGGGAGAGTTTGATGGGGGTTTGCAGACTGTTCCAAAGGAATGGGGCCTCCAAGGAGCCCTGCAAGCGTAGGTTAGCAGTAAGGGTGTGAGCAGCGGACAGGAGAAGGTTACTGGCAGAGCAGAGAGACCGAGAAGGAGCATACCTACGAATTAGTGAATAGATCTAACAGGGGTTAGAGTTGTTTAGAGCTTTATAGGTAAGGGCTAGTGTCTTGAATTGAAACCTGTAGGATACAGGAAGCCAATGTAATGATTGACTGGAGGCCGAGGTGTGAGAGGAGCAAGAGGAGAGGGAAATCAGCATAGTGGCGGCATTCATTATAGACTGGAGAGAGGCAGTATGGCTTCTGGAGAGACCAATTAGGAGAGAGCCACAGTAATCAATGTGAAAAATTACAAGAGCATGAAAAAGCTCCTCGGCAGCATCTCATCTATGGAAGAGATGGACGCGAGCAATGTTTTTAAGGTGGAACTGTCAGGATGTGGCAACAAACTGGATGGGAGGTGTAAAGGTGAGGCCTGAATCAAAGATACCAAGACAGCGAGCTTGAAACTATGGGCTGATGCGGTTATCATCAACCTGCAGGAAGAGCAAAAGAGGAGGATCAGTATTATGAGGAGGAAAGATGATGAGCTCAGTTTTAGAGTGACTGGATTTCAGAACGTAGGAGAACATCCAATCAGAGATGGAAGAAAGGCAACCAGTTTAAAACTGGTTATGGTACTATGGGTCTTTGACAGTGGTTCTTCTGACACCAAAACCATGGTCTCTCTGTTGCCACTCAGTGCTGAATATTGACTTCAATGTTATCTATCTAAAGCTGAGTAACCATGAATGGCACAGATAGGTTTTTGCAGTGGTAGGCTGTGAATTCTGAAGCTAATTCAGAAATATAATATTCAGGGATAAAACACTTAATATGTTGGGTAATAGCTTCTTGATCCATGGAGTAATCTGGCTGCCATACTGGAGTCAGAAAGGAATGTTTTTCTAGTTTACTGAAAAAACGTAAAGCGCTTCAAACTGGGTTATTTTGCCTTAGTTTGGATCAACAGCAGAAACAGATGTTAGAAAGGCCTAGCTTGATGGATGCATGTCTCTTTTCAGCCTATGTAACTATATAACTAATTAGGATTAATGATGGAAGTCATCCTGAGATCAAACAAAATTTTTGAGAAAGACTTCCACAAAGAGGAGCTAATGAATACTCTATTTAAGGAAAAAATAAATAATGAAAAGTCCTTACTTTAGCAGTCACTTTAAAACTGGATATATATGCTCCCCGAGTTAGATTGGAGTGTCATTAATAATCGTAATGAAATTGTACTGGGCAGTATGATCCCCGATGACAGCCCTGCGTGTGAGTTCTTTATTGTCGCTGGTTACAGATTACAACATAGAAGCAAACTTTGTCAGTAAGCAGAGGGATTCCATAATTAGCAGAAGAATCCATTCAATAACAATTGCGATGTACTATAATGACATAATGGGATGTATGGTGTATTGATGATCTATTGATGACATCCATGTAGAACACTAAGCAATTAACTTACGCAGGGATATACAAGGGGATTTAAAGGCACTCTATCCACTTCACATATCCCCTCTTATGAAAGCCATCATGAAAGAAAATATTTTTCCACAGTCTTGTCTATCTATGTATTAGCAATTTTGTGCTACGAAGCATATGAAAGAAAAAGGTATATTTAACTTTGACAGCCAATCACATGCATGTAAAGCAATTCGACATCAAGGTTCGCTTGCTGGCGTCTCAAAAGCTGTCCAGCAGCTCATGCACACCGTGCAATGCCGTGCATTTTAATAGCTAAGGATTGTGGGGGTTTATTTCAAGAGCAGCTGATGTTTTATGTGCTGTGTTAGATAATGTGACCTCTGAATAAGTGCAATGGAGACGAGGAGAGGAGCTGGGAATTAAAAGCTTGATCCCTTTACTATCAGGCTCAATAAATTCTCAAGCAATATATCACAGCACCGTCTGGCAAAACATGAATGAAATTCCACAGTTTGTCTAAGTCATCTGTGCCCTCATCTTAAGAGAGAGGAAGAGACAGGATTTGCTATATGAAGTGCCTGATGGCCATAAAAAATCTGCAAAACATTTAGTTTAGTTTTTTAAAATACTAGTTTTTGCTCAGATCTATGCAATGCTTTTGCCTCCGTTTTTTTTTTTTTTTTTTTTTTAATAGTTCACTTTTTATCTGGCTAAGCAGCCATGTTGGGTCAGACTCTAATGTTATCTGGCCAGCTGTTGCATTTACACACAGAGCAATTGCAGTAGCAGAGAGGTTAGGTTAAGCACCAGTTGGTCAGATAATAGTAAAATCTGACCCAACATTGCTGATTAGCCTGATTTAAAAAAAAAATTAAAAAAAGTGTATTTTTTTCAAATAAATCAATAAATATCATTAAAAAATATAATTGTTTCATTAAATGTGATAACATAAAAAAAAAAAAAAAAGCGAGAAGTGAAAAGTTGATTATACATGTTCTTTAAAGGGTTACTCCAGGCACCATGACCACTTCATTCGATTTGAAGTGTGCATAGTCCATGAAGTCTGTCTGTGCAACGTTTCGCATTGAAATCTGCACATACATTGTTTAACCCCTTCAATCTTCAAAATTGGGGTTGGATTCCAGACCCTGTGGTCCCCTCATACCCCCTCCCTCCTCAGGGGGAGTGATGTTAACAGAAAAAAATGGGCTTTAGGAGAGCTTGGTCTAAGTGCTGGACAAAAATGTAAATGTATCCATTTTTTAATTTATTTTTTTGGTGTTGGGGGGCATCACATATTTTATGAAAACACTGGTTTTTGGTTGTAGTAACCCTTTTATGTATCTTTTACATTCATTACAGCCCCTTTAACATTTGGAATTATTACATTTGTAAATACTCAAATAAGAGATATGAAAATTCTAAAGAGGGTACATATTCAGTGCAGGACACAGAGAGTCATCATGTTTTTGTATTCTTAACAATGTGTTGTGCTTTGGCACAAGTGGCCATTTTTTTTATTGTAAAGGGCACCTTGTTCATGACTCAAAAATTCTCAGCATTTAAAACATTCCTCAGTTGCAGGCTACGGGACGTGACCGGATTAAGTGTTTCATCACGCTGTAATTATTTAACATACATTTTAATAAGGTAATACTTTCTGTTAAACAGCAGCACAGGGAGGTTATTTTGTTTTTTATTGCTGTGCTGTACTCTGTTACAGAGCCCTAGTTGAGCTGGTTTAGCCAAACCAGTGAATCTCTTGGATATTTGTGATCCATAAAAGGTTAAGCTGGCTCTATGACAAGAGTTAGTGCGCTAGACATTCACTACCCAGCCTAGTTGTTTACTTCGCTGGAAATGATATCATAGGGGTCTATTGACTAAATAGCTAATTGTAGACATTTGAGAACCAACTTGATAAGTTTCGAACAAAGTTGTAGAATTGGAATATATAGAACCGGATTCTTTTTCTCCCAATTTTACTATTGTGTTAAGTAATTTTTTGAAGTCATGACATTGTTTTAGTTACCAAACAGAACGTTAGGGTCATTTTAGACTATTTGGAATAGCATTTTTTTCATGTATACTGCTCTGTCAACGATGATATCACAGTTCTTATTCCGTGGAGGGACATCTTATTGAATACCAAGTAAAACCAAGTCACGAACTGCATTCAAAAGCATATGAGTCCCGCCGGATGGATAGTTTATAATCTATGATTATCCTTTTCATGTGAGAAACAGCTTTATGTTCAACAATGAAAACACTGTTATAGAAATCCTCATAAATATGTTAATTTTATAATTCTATAGGTAAGACAACAAGTGTTTGTAGAGTTTAGGGGCCAGGCACAGTCAAAGCTACATGTGCTCAGTATGGGACATTATAGGCACAGACCCGCTACAGTTTAATGGGTACACGGTATAGAGACTGTCCCGGCACTGTCAGCAATTTAAACTCTGCCTTTTCTTTTTTTAATTCTTTATTTATTAATAGGCAAGCATGATCTTATAGTAACAAGTAATTCAACAGTATACAGAAATAAGAATTTGTGTGTTTTCAAGGCGCTTTCAGTTAATAATTGAATAGAATGATAGTAGCTACCACACAAATAGGGACTCTCTACCCTATAGATTAGTACAAAAAAGATGAAGTGCTCACTCAGTATTGGAAATTAATAATAAAAACCACCACTGGTGTGCGTGTGGAGCGCTTACAAATTTGTTGACTCACCCATATGGGTTAACATACATATGTATGGAAAACGTGACTCATAGCGATAATCTGAAACAAATGTAAATGCAAGAAATAGTGCAGATAACGTTTTCAATAAGTGCAGTGAGGGAATATTCTATATGGTCTCACTCACATGTAGCAGAGCCCTATAGGATAGGCTCAGATCTCAATGGCCTGCGTGTGCTTATGGTGACATGTGCTTATGGTTATCACAGTGATAAGGAAAAACCAGGGGTCAGGGATGCCAGAAAACAGGGAAGTCAAAATCAATGCCAAAGTCAAAATACCAGAATAACCAGAATTAATAACGCACAAACTCAAGGGAAACTACGACCGGGCACTGAGCAAGAGGAGAACTGGGCCTAAATACCCCGCCTGTGGATCCGATTGGTTCTAACCAGCCATTGACCCCAAAGGCAGTTAGCAGGTTCCTATTTGCGTGATTGCTGCTCAGCATAAACCCTCCTGTGGATTGATTGCTGCTCGGCACAACTTTTCCTGTCAGGGCAGTAATGTTGCTCGGCACAACTTTTCCTGTCAGAACAGTAAATTACATTAATCACATTTTTATATGCGGATGAATACGTGACAGTATGATAGCGTGATAAGGAGAGATGGTGAAGTAGAGGGGAAATAGGGAGATAGAGAGGCATGGATGGGAGTGATAGGGGTAGAGAGGGAAGCATGAATGGAGTAATAGTGGGAGAGGAAGATCAGAGTGAGACTGGTCACAGTCTGGGTGTGAGGATAGTAAGAGATATGAAGTGGCACTGTGGCAGTAATAAAGCACAAAGCTCCACTTAAAAATGTAAGATTTAGCACTGTGGAGCTTTGTGCTAGTTTTACAATTCTATACAAAAACCCAGGACATTGATGCCTGCCATTGGTGGTATAAGTGGCTGAAAAGAGTCGATATGCATGCCTCACACTGCTCTCCCTGCTCGGTATTCCTCCAGCAGGGCCTTATGATTAAGGGAAGTGATGTCACATGCTCCCCCCACTGCGAGCTCCGATTCTTGGAAAAATGCCACATGGAGAAAGCAGTTTCAGCAGGCATGCACATCGCTGGCACCTTCTCTGCCACTTATACAACCGATAGGCAGCAATGCGTTGCGGGTAGTTATAACTTTTGTCTGTCCCCAACCATAAATAACACCCATGGTGTCAATCAAGCTAATCAGGAGCGTGCTGGAAAAAAATGGGGTAGATCTCCCTTCCGGTTTGGCTTTTGGGATGCATTAAGGTGTTCGCACACCTATGAATATTTATTTAAATCTCTGTGTCTGTGGATGGCAGGTTTACCTAAATTCTTGAGAAGTTAATTACATGAACTTGATGGACACAAGTCTCTTTTGAGCTATGTAACTATGTAATATAGTTGCATATTTGTCTTCAGTAAAAAAACAACTAAAGTCCATCAAGTTCAACCGTGAAGGCCATTCTTTTATGCTGTTGATCCAAAAGATTTTTGATCAAATCCTCCCTCCTCACCATGAATTAACTATAACTCTGTATGATTCCTTTTAACTGGGAGTCAGTTCAGCTCTACATTGAAATCAACCTGGAAATGTGTTTTCTCAAAAAATGTATTGTAAATACAAATAATTTCCTGAATTGAAGAATCAGAATGGTTTTGTTCTAATTTCCTACTTCCACTCTGTCCATTGGAAAATAACTTGCTAAATATTTAATGTTACCTGAGTATATAAATTCTCAATTACAGTTTAATGCAACTGCTTGTGTTGATTTTTTATTTATTTTTAATTGTTATTGTGTATTGTCAGTTTATTGTTATCAGTAATAAATCTGCTTTGAGGAGTGAATCAAATAATTTCATCCTTGCTGTATTCTCCCACCGTCAGCATAAAACATTTGTTCGATCTCTTAGTACTATATTTTTTTTCCTAATGGCATAACTGATTTTCAAATCCCACCATAATGAATAATGAAATAGATGAAGGCAGATTATCCTCAAAGGGCTGAAAACAGGAGATTAGTTACAAGTCAGGACAGTCCCAAAAGAACAGCTCTGGATTGTATCCAGCACTGATAATTTTGATGGCTTCATTAAAGGAAAAGTACCCTATTATTGTCTGTTTCTGCTTTCCCTGCAGTATTTAATGAATGCGATATGCAAGTCAGAATTTCAAGTAGTCTTCTCCGTATTTGCCCAATTATATAGATTTGACTTATTTTACTACAGGCATTTCTGGCAAGGATTTGGCTGCACCTGCAATTTTTCACACAGAAAACATCTTTAGGGCCAAGAATATGTCATAACGAGTTATTTGCTTAACCCTGAAGAGGTTAAAGGTTCTCATAGATATGGATGGTAACTCAAAATGGCAGTGAGACCGGTAGGTTAATAAAGGCATCAATGAAACGTCAATGACATGTTCCAGTTACCAAGAGGTTGTTTTTTTTCACTAAACAATGAATTGTGTTGCGTTGACATCCGACAATATGAAGAAAAGAGAAGGGAACTTGACAATCTAAAATGGGGGTGGATTCTATCCTGTAAACCTGCCCTGGACCTTATATCTGCACCCAATCCGTTTTGATTTATAATCTGACAAAATGTAGGTCAAATGCACTGTATGCACACTCACAGCATTTCACTGATTAAAGCACATTATTCTAGAGTTGTAGTTCAAATAAAGGCCACAGTTCAACAACACTGAAGGACATCCAAAGTCCGATAATCTTGGTTAGAATAATTGCTGTGACAAAGCAGACATATTGATCAGTAATGGATTAATGCTTGTTTACGTCTGTTAATTGACTTTTACACTTAATATCAAGGAGTTTCATATGGCGTTCTTAACTACTCGCGTAAGGGTTAAACTAGGAGTGTCCAATAGACCGATTCCCTATCTTTTGTAGAACTACAACTCCCATGATACTTTTCTTGGTTACTATCATATGACTAGCTGTCGATATTGTGTAATGGGAGACAGTACCGTTATAATAAGAGTGCTGTAAGAGATAATAGCTGTACTTTATAATGCCTTCTAAAGAAATTTAAACAAAAGTTTATACTATCAATTTATATATATTATTTAGTTGCTAGAAAGGGTATGTAAACACTTTAGAAATTACTGCTATATGTAAATATATTTGTTTTAAAATTTAGCTTGATGTACGTCTAAGTTACAGTAATCAATAATCACAATCTGTTTTAATTGACAACACCCAAATTTGTGCAGGGCTTGATAAATTTGTTTGGAATCTAGAAGCCACCTAAAAAAGTTAGGAGCCATATTTTTTAAAACACCAGAATCTCTACAGCTTAATGTAATTGTTCTGGTGCCTATAGCTTGTCCCTGTAGCCTTTTCAATGTAAACGCTGCCTTTTCATGGAAAAGGCAGTGTTTACATTGCTTCCTACGGACACCTCTAGTGACAGTCACTCAGATGGCCACTAGAGAGTCCTGTGTCAGTACTGCACAGTGTGCAGCACCTTTGTTCAGCGTCTCCACGCTCTGCATGGAGGTGCCGAATGTTCCCCATAGAGACCATGCACAATATCCTCCCAATGCTTTCCTAGCATTGGTTTAGATGAGATCTTAAATACTGATTATCTCAGTGATGAAGGCAGGATGAGCCGCGGGAAAACCGCTTTGGCGTGGGAAAGACGGTGAGTAAAAACATGTCTCTCATGATCGGAGTGGTGCAGGTACCTAAACAGTCACAGAAGGTCACACTCTCTGAGACCAAACAGACACACACAAACACTCTGACACACTGACAGACACACACACACACTGACAGAGAGACACACACACACACACTGACAGAGAGACACACACACACACACTGACAGAGAGACACACACACACATTGACAAAGAGACACTGACAGAGAAAGAAACACACACACACACATACACACACACACAAATTAACATTTTCCATTTTAATTTTAATCCACCTAGCCTCACTACCTTTGGGAGAACTGAGTGGATATTTCCCTGTTTCCCTGGGGTATATAGATAGATAGATAGATAGATATAGAGAGAGAGAGAGCTAGAGCTTGCAAATATAATTATCTGGACTTTCTGCCTGGGATGTCAGACATGTCCCTCAAATTATATTAATAAACTCACTTTATTGTGTAAAAATAATAGAGTAATATACACAAAATACCAATGGATTGGTTTTATCACTGCCAAAGGAGCATCACTTAGCTATTAAATCCAAGTCTTCCGTTACTTTTTCCACAGTGCTGTGATTGTTCTGGTTCTCTCTCTGGCAATATTATTAATATTGTATAAAAAATGTAACATTCTTATCAGATAATATATACATTCCCATGTGGATAAATAGTATAAATTCCAAGGAAATAAAATGGAGAGAGCGAAACTGTGTCAAAATTTTATTTTACCCATCACCTATTCCTAGAACATTACAAAAACATGATATATTAAATGCTTATTTTTCTGTAAACCTTCAGCTGTCTGTTTAACATATTCCTGCAATTACTGTGTCTTCGGTGCTATGAAAATACCACCTTTTAGGCCACTAGGGAAGGCAGAAAATAGGGAGAGTTGTCCTGCTTAATGAGGTCTGTTCCCCAGTATGGGGGACTGAGATCCTTCATAGTCTCAGGATAAATAGCTTCCCCTGAGCCAAAAATTACCCTGTAGAGAAGAAGTGGCAGCTTTCTGCATAAATTAACCCCAGGGGGCAGATAAGTAATGCAACAAAAAAGAAAGAAATGAAAAATAATTTAGTTTTGACCATAAAGGGGCAGTGTTTATCATTCCTTTTTTTTTTTAAACGGTAAAACCTTAGTTTCACGGTTTAGGGTTTAAAAATAGTGTCATTCTGCCAATAGTGCATGGATGTTTGCTGCTTTAAAATAACTTTATTTATATGTGCTTGAAGGGAAACTGTCACTTTTCTGGAATTTTCATTGTTGAATGAAACTCTGACAATCACACATAACTTGAACTTGTGTTAACGTTTTTGTTTTTTTTCATGAGAAACTCTGTTTTCTTTTATGTTTTTATTAAAGATTTAAGTAATGACATCATAGTCCGCTTCAGACAAGGAAAGCCAGGGCAAGCATTGCAAAGAAAAAACATTGTTTCATATCTCGTCTTGTCTGTGTAAATCCTGTGTGCTGACTGCCAGGTGCAAAGGACAGAGCCTATAAAACTGATTGACAGGGAGTTAAAGATGGAGGTGCCGAGTTGTATGATAAAGAGGTGTGGATATCTTCAATAAAAGGGGTGCTCTACTGCACAAATGTCCCAAATAAATCACTGTTTAGTAGATATACTGGCAATGAAAACATGCATGCATCTAATTTTGTATTTTTCATTGTGGGTATATCTAAAAACAACTTCTGCGTATTTATTGGCTGTCCAATCATTGACTTTCCAATGCAGCTCAGTGAGAAGTCTTTGCAATACAGATGCTCTAGGCAATTGCTGCTTCTTGAGTTTAGCTCCACTGAGCTAACCAAATCAGGAAGTAACAGGACCAATTGTTTGATTGACAGCCAGGAGGGTGTATCCAAGTTACTTATAAAAGTGCAAATTTCTTTAAAAACTAAATAGCTGGGATTCAGAAAGTTTTCAAGTTCAACTAGCGAGTTTAAAAATTTACAATTCTTTTGCATGTAATTCACAAATCACAGTTTAGTACATAACCTCGTTTTCTTAGGAAACAAAAACTGTACTAACTAGCTGTAAAGAACCCCCTGGCGGCTATATTTCAGGAGTGTAATTGAAATATGATATGACTTCCATGGAAGACTGGGCTGAAATCATAATAAGCACAATGCATCTTACATCGTACCAAGTTTAGACAGCTATCAGTGTTCAATGACCCCAGCAGAAAGAAAGGCTAAGGCGTCTCACGTAGATTGGTGGCTTTTGTGATGGATAAATGCTATAATGCAAAACCATTTAAACTTCAGTCCACAGCAAATCATTGGTCACTGTGACATGTTGGTTTTTAAGGGGTCAAATACATTTTGCATTTGCATTATATAACCTTCGCTTTTCATTATTTAAAAGAAAAACTACCACAACAAGAGGATATAGTCTTAAATTAGAGGGGCAAAGATTTAAAAATAATATCAGGAAGTATTACTTTACTGAGAGGGTAGTGGACACATGGAATAGCCTTCCAGCTGATGTGGTAAAGTGAGGGAGTATAGTGAGTAACTAAGATTATTTTCATACCAGAACACAGACACAATTTTCCTCTGACTTTTTAGGGAAATAGGGTTACTTACAACCATCAGACAACTGTAATATTCAGTATATTAAAGCGATTACTTTTGCTTCAGTCTGCTCTGCGGATCCTTGGCACACTTGGATTTCCATTACCTAAAGCTGTTAGGATTTACTGAACTCGTTTACTATCCAAAAGGATTTTCAGAGGAACCTGCCTATGTTTCCAGTACAAGAAGGGACCTGTTAGGTAGACATTCTTAATCACAGCACTTACAGTGATTACCTCATTTGGATTCTCGGCACAAATATGTCTCACATGGGACCTTGACAATAGACGCTTCACCTCTTTTCAGCCTTAGGGGATAAAGAAGAGCCAGCAAGTTCCTTCCTCAAATGTCTTTTCCACCCTCTCGATATTAACAGCATGTAACTGAATTCATGTTAATAGGTTAATTGATCCTCTGTGGGACCACACAGACCATTGTCTTTATTCATGCATATTGATAAAAAAAAAAGAGGTAATGAAAAAAGGTTCCTGTTTTTTTTTTATATCATCAGATCAATGATTTTGATAGTCTGCACTACAAAAACAAAATCCTAAAAATAACATAATCAATCAGAATATTGTGTAGCCTTGTAATTGTCTTATGTTGTGACATAACTGTGAATGTCACAATGGCATCCAACTTATAAATACTCGCAAGCAAGAGTCCAGCCATGTCTCCTTTCCCGCTATTTGTTTAATCTAAAGAAGGAATATCGGCCTCTTTGGGAGTAATACTGGTATCTAGTAGCTGTGTGTTTCTTGCATTCAGTGGCAGAGTTTGAAAAAGCTGGGTGTAATTTTATACTCTGGGTCTTTGGTTACTAAGGGTAAGGTTATGGGAAATTTATTAAAAAGACAAAGGTTTGCAGAAGTGAAGCCAAACATCCAACTACTAACTACACTGAACAAAATTCACACAACACTTTTGCCCCCATTTTTGATGAGTTGAACTCAAAGATCTTAGTCTTTTTCTATCTACACAAAATACCTATTTCTCTCAAATATTGTTCACAAATCTGTCTAAATCTGTGTTAGTGAGCACTCCGCCTCGCAGGTGCATTTTATTGATGGCATTTTGAATGAGATACCGTTCATTGGTTGTGCCATTCATCCAACCATCACCTCATGTTGCAGCTTGATAATGCACGGCCCCATGTTGCAAGGATCTGTACACAATTCCTGGAAGCTGAAAACATCCCACTTCTTGCATGGCCAGCATACTCACCGGACATGTCACCCACTGAGCATGTTTGGGATGCTCTGGATCGGCGTATACAACAGCGTATTCCAGGTCCTGCCAATATCCAGCAACTTCGAGCAGCCATTGAAGAGGAGTGGACCAACATTCCATGCGTTTATAATTTTGTTCAGTGTACGGCTACTAGTACTACTAACTTCTAACCCATCATCGATCTTGAGCTCTTAGTCTAGTCTATATAACCTGACCTGTTGGACATGTTTAACCCATCTATGCAAAAGGTTGAAATGTGGGTACTAAGGTCTCCTAAAAGAAAAACTTGGTTTGTATAAAATACGAGAAGCATCTATATGAAAAAGGAAGTGTGAAACTTTACAGTCTTGGGCAAAATTCATGCTGTAAATAGATTTTATTTTACGATTAGAAGACAGATAGGAAGAATTCAATACCATAAAAAACAATGCTTCCAGAAGTTTTCTAAAAGGGCTCCTAAAGGGGATGATTAGTTGTTATGAAAAAACAGTTCTCATTGTTTTAATGCTTTTCTTTAATATAACAGACCACTTCTCCCACCTCCGGGAATAACTTGAAAATTCAGAACTCCCAGGCAGATATATGGAACCTCTTAAGAGCTTACCATCTGTACGAGATGCTTACATTGTCATCACACCATCCTACAAAGTTCAAACCACGAACAGCATGTTCTATTAAAGACAACATAAAAACAATAAAATACTAAGCACCACTCTAGCGGGAGTATCTTAAGCCAAAAAGCTTATAAAAATATCAGTAGCATAGGGCACGAATATTCAATATATTGCCACAAAGGGCAGCACACCGATGCATAGATTCATACAATAAAGTATAATTACTATTTTTATCCTGTCTAGTTAATGCCATTGTTCTAGATCTGATTACTTCATGCAATAGAGAATGTGTTTTGGACACTGTTGTCCACATTCACCCTCTGCCTTCGATGCGCAATTCTAAATGCGTCATAGTTCGTAGATCACATAAGCCTGGGGTCCTTCCCTACACCATGTACTTTTCTGTATACTGCACATATAGTGGTTATATTGTGTGAGAAACATGACACCATCCTCCAGTTTAATGTCAAAACTAGAGGCAGTTTGACATAAACCAGGACTCCTGCGTTGGTGGCATATGTTAAACATTAATCTGGAATGAACACTACTGCATTACGAGTGTTAATTTCATCCAACATCATCGATTGGATGAGAGCACTGTGCTAACTCACCTCCGGCAAACAGTTATTTTTGGGCACCCCTAGAAACATTTGTTCTTCATGGAAGGTTTGGTAGATACTCATATTTATGTGGGACACTTATGAATTGTACAATTTGTGGATTGAAAGTGTTGCCAAATGTGGGATGCATGTGGTCAGGGAGTGAAAGCATTCAATTAAATATGTCCAGGACACTGACATAAATATAAAAGTTTATTAAAGGAGCACTATTTCGTTAGCAGTACAAACTAACGAAATCACTGGCATTTTTACCTTACCTACTTTAAACAGCGAGGCTCCCGAGGCACTGGCTAGGTCTTCTCCGCCCTAGACATCACGGCCATGGTGGGACCTACTGCGCATGTGCACACATTAAAGCTTCCCCATGGGAAAGCATTGAATCAATTAATCAATGTTCAATTTTTTTTTCTACTCCAGGATGCAGTGTGTAACCTGACTGTGCTAAAGTTTTTTGCTAAACTGTTAATATAAATGTAAAGGGAATAGTAACATCACAATGGAAAATGGTTAATATTAAATTTATAGGTGATTGTCAATGGTTTATTCAGTAATGTAATTTTCAGAGAAGTGTTAGGTCTCCTTTAAGGGTGATATACTACAAACCTAACGCTAATCTTGAATATAAGCAGGGAAAAAAATGCTTCTTTCTAGCAAAACTCATGTTTGTTCTTTTCAACTAGTTGCGTATAAAACACTAGCCCAGACACAGTTAGCTCTTTTTAAGTAAGGGCAAGGTAGATCGTCTCGCATAATAAGCCTGGGGCTACGGGTACATCTGCAATTAAGTAAAACAATGATTAGATCACACACAGTAGGGCTAATTATTAGCTTCCAGACAAGTTGTAGCAGTGAGGGAAGCTGGTTATTTGAGATCTTTCATTTTTCTATTCTTGTTTTTTTGAGTCATAACATCGGCCCGTACAAACATGACGGCACAGAACGTATCTGTATTCAGATCATGGAAACGTATTCTTCTTTTATTGTGTCTCCTATGGAACCTGCAAAAGAAGCTAAATTAGTGCATTTATTATCAGAGCTTCTCTGGGAGGAAACATTAGGGCTTAATTAGACTCCTATAATGGCTCAGAAATGGGGTGTTTGACCTACGTGGCTGTGAGCATTTTAATGAAGAATGCAAGCTGTTTGTTCAATATTGCCACTCTCCTACATGCAGTGTTTAAAATGATTGGAGTGACACTGTTCACGAAAGGTTTAATAGAGCTTTTCGTTTTTCAGAAATCCTTTGTGTTGCAAGGTTTGATGTTGGTTGCCTAATGATAAATTAACCAAATAGATAGCAGTGCTAGTGAATACAATTTCTATATCACGTGGCTCTAAATGGGCATCAGTATGGCTGAAAGGTTCTCTTAAAGGACCACTATAGTAAAGTTGACCACTTAATATCAATGAGGGGGTCTGGGTGCAGTATTCCTGTCCCATTAACCCTGCAATGTAAAAGCATGGCATTTTTTGAGAAACTACGATGTTTACATTGCAGGATTAGCTCCTCCTCTAGTGGTGGTAATAATGACAGCCACTACATGCTTTTTCCGTGGCACAGGCAGTCGCATGACGTGGAAGCCCCATAGAAAATCATTGACTTAATGCTTTTCTATGGAGAATTTTGAATGTGTGTGCAGCTCTTGCCATGCATGTACATAAGATTCTCAGTGTCGCTCATAGAAGAGCAGGGCCTCCGTCATGACGTCTTCAGGGGATGAGCGGTCAGCAGCTCTGAGGGAGGCAGTAAAACTTTATTTGTTTATTTGCATCGCGCTGGCTGCCTACATATATATGGTCAGCAACACTATAGTGTAACTGTCTAGCTGTCATGGAACTGGAATTATTGTTAAAGGAACAATCCAAGCACAATAAGCATTACAGCATGCTGTAACTGCTATGGAACCAAGACTTCCTTGGTAGATCCCATGGTAAATAGTCAAAACCATTTTAGTACAGTTTGACAACTTACCTGGGTCCTGCCGGGTGTCTCCACTCCACAACCCCTAATTCGGGTTAGCGCTCCAGAGGGCCAGGCAGGATCGTCTTAATTGTTGACCTAGTCACATAATGCATACTCAGCTCTCCGGATTCTGTTTTATAAGATGTTGTCGCACTTTACAAGGGGTTAGATTTACCCTTTTAGTAACAAGCTCTAATTTATAATTCTGCAGTGTCTTTCCATTAACCATGCAGCCCAGACTTTCTGCCGGTGCTTTCTATGGACACTGTGGCATAGAACATTGAGTAGGGTTTGTAATATATCCAATGGTCTTTTTTAAAATCAGACTCTGATTAGCAGCTGTTTTTTTCACATTGAATCTTCAAATGTCAATAACTTGCTACCTTTAGCTATTCTATGACAATACCCTTGTTGCACACATCAATAATCCATTGTTTTGCTGGGCACCGATATTAATTTACTAAACAATCCACAGTGCTGTGACAGCAGAAAGCACAGCCATCCAATAAATCATATTAACAGTGTCTACCTGAAGGTTGCGCAAGATGAATAGAGAAGCAGAGTGAATATCTCAGTGAGCGATGTGATAGAATTTCAGTAAACACCCGGCCCGTACATTCCATTTCAGGTGCACTTATTGGTCGCTGCTTTAGAAGTACAAAACCAAATAAGGAGTAAGGTTAAGAGGACAGCCATAAATACATTTCACAACCTCATATTATGCATACATTAAAGGGTTACTCCACGCACCATGACCACTTCAGTGATTTGAAGAGCTCACGGTGCCTGGAGTCTGTATGCGCTGCGTTTCGATATGCAACACTGCATATACGGACATTAACCCTTCCGCTGCTGGAGTTGTAACTCCACCTCTGTCAATGTTGCTGGGGTGTCATCAGCCTGTTCAGAACTAGAGTTCTGGGCCGAATAATGTCAATTCTGTGCATATTATACAAAGAATTGCAATCATTGGCTGAAAATGGTCAACTGATGCTCTCATCCAATGAATGCCCGGCAGGGTTGCCATCCAGCTCTTGTAACAGAGATTGACCACCAGCCAAAATGCAGGTGCTCAGTTCCAGAATAGAGGTAAATTTGTACATTGAATTTTATTTTTCAGACTTCATAAACAAATATTTGTTATATATATAGGAGATACGGGGCGACTCCCGTTTGTCATAATTCAGGGCATTCTGGGTATTCTATCTGCAGAGATTGCCATAAAGGTAAGAAAGAGCCTTAAGTCTGTATTAGTAGGTACCTGTTAAGTGGACCATTAGAATTACAGGAATGTATTTAATTGTGCTTGGTATTACTGGGAAGTGAACCTAACCTCCCCGTGAATCAGAAAACATATAACATGAACCTTCTGCAGAAGCATACTTCCAGAGCATTTAAGAGGTGTGAGCTTTGTTGTAAGCTATATTTCAGTAATAATTGCCATACTTACATTCCTTCCACACAGGATCTGAAAGGAAATATACTAGGCTGGAGGCGGAGCTGACCCATGCTTTCAAATGCATTAGATATATAATGCATTACTGTAACCGTGGAAGCGTGCAGAAGCCAAACACAGAGAGATGGACACAGGTATTCAGGAAGTAAGAGCCCTTTATTCACGTACCGATCGGGTCTCAGATGGACTAACGTTCCACAACAGATCTGAGCCCCGAACACACGGAGTACATTCCTTATATAGCACTATAGCGCCTCCCATAAGTAGCTACACCCACACATACTCTTAACCAATCAATGGACAGAGTCTAGACTTGCTCATCCGGTCTAACCACGTGGCTCATCCGAAACAAAAGAGAAGGGAGTGTGATTTCAGTTCCTACATTCCTGCACATGCTCAGTACATTGATGACAGTATCTTAGCTACGTGTAACTAACTAACTGATACTACAAACACATGTACCTACATATGCCACGTGTCAATCTTGGCCTACTAAACTTTTATTTTACTGGAATTCCATCACATTACAAATGTATGCAAAAATATAGAAAGAATAGTCGAGGTTTGAAGTCCCTGCATGTGCAGTCAATCCCCAGTTCATTAAATGAATTAGCCAATCACGACTCTCCAATTCCACAGTGCGGAATTTATCCCATAAAGCTATGCACAGCAAGGCTGTTTTGGAAGAGTAGAGGTTTCTGGAAGTTTTAGTTTAGTTGCACAGTATCTAATTTAAAGGAAAAAGTTACATCACAATTGAAAATGGTTAACATTAAATTCATAAGTGATTTTCAATATTTTATTCAGTGGTGTAATTTTCAGAGAAGTGTGAGGTCTCCTTTAAAGATGATTTACTACAAACCTAACACTTATTATAAGCAGGGAAAGGAAGATGACTGCTGAACTACAACTCCCAGAAACTCTCACTCTGTAGATGCTGACGATTTGACTTTTATGTTGCCATAATGTCAGCCAACCATATGCAACCCTCCACTTTTACAGAATGTGTGTAAATATCACTGAATATGTAATGTGTGTGTGTGGTTATATATGTAGTGTGTGCATTTGACTCGGTATGTCTACATAAATATATGAAATGCCTATACTAGACATGTGCAATTCGTTTCGGTCCGAATATGAATTCGGACGAATTTCGGACAATTCGGACATTCGGGTACTTCCGAATGTCCGAAGTGCCGAATTGCCGAGGTCCCGAAGTTCCGAAATTACCGAATTCCCGAAGTGCCAAAGTTCCGAAGCACAGTATTGCCTAAGTACTAATATACTTACCCAGTGAAAGAAGAAGCATGTTACATTGTAAACAATTTTAAATAAAAAGTATACAAACATAGCCAGGATTCAGCTGTAAGCATTTGCAACACTTACAACAATCAAGTAACATACATTCATATAAAATGTAAGTTACTGGGCCAGTCAATGTAATGACATGAATGAATAAGTAGATAACTCCCTAATTCCCACGGTATTAGGGAGCTATCTACTAAAAGGCTGAAAGACCCAAATTGGTCTTTCAGCCAAATTTACTAATACTAAGTAAAGATAACTTAGTATTAGTAAATTATGCCCGTACTCGCTATAACGCGTTGGGGCATGTCTATTAAACAGTGAGCAGCCTGTGGCTGCTCACTGTAAAAAAATAAAAAAAAAGGGCCCCCCGGCCCCCATCACTGAGCGGCGGGTGGGGGCCCTAAATCAGAATAAGGGGGGGGACTGAATGTCCTCGCCCCTGGCCCCCACCCCTGAGCGGTGGGTGGGGGCCCTAATGTAAAATAATGGGGGGGACCTTTTGTCCTTCCCCCGGGCCCCCACCCCTGAGCGGTGGCTGGGGGCCCTAAATCAGAATAAGGGGGGGACCTAATGTCCTCCCCCCTGGCCCCCACCCCCGAGCGGTGGGTGGGGGCCCCTCAATTATAATAAGGGGGGGACCTAATGTCCTCCCCCCTGGCCCCCAACCCTGAGCGGTAGGTGGGGGCCCTAAATTATAATAAGGGGGGGACCTAATGTCCTCCCCCCTGGCCCCCACCCCTGAGCGGTGGGTGGGGGCCCTAAATACTAATAAGGGGGGGACCTAATGTCTTCCCCCCATACCCCCACCCCTGAGCGGTGGGTGGGGGCCCTAAATTGGAATAAGGGGAGGAGACCTAGTGTCCTCCCCCCTGGCCCCCACCCCGCAGCAGCAGGTGGGGGCCCTAAATCAGAATAAGGGGGGGACCTAATGTCCTCCCCCCTGGCCCCCACCCCTGAGCGGTGGGTGGGGGCCCTAAATACTAATAAGGGGGGGACCTAATGTCCTCCCCCCTGGCCCCCACCCCTGAGCGGTGGGTGGGGGCCCTACAGTAAAATAAGGGTGGGACCTAATGTCCTCCCCCCATGCCCCCACCCCTGAGCGGTGGGTGGGGGCCCTAAATTGGAATAGGGGGGGAGACCTAGTGTCCTCCTCCCTTTCCCCCACCTCTGAGCGGTGGGTGGGGGCTCTACAGTAAAATAAGGGGGGCCCCTAAGGTCCTTTCCCCTGGTCCCCACCCCTGAGCGGCGGGTGGGAGCCCTAAAAAAAATGTTCCCCCCCAGGTGACTAGGGCTCCCCAAACCCCTAGTCACCTCTCCCCCCCAATAAAAATGATCCCCCTACCTACCCCCCAACACTAAAAACTAATGAGGGGGGGACCTTTAACTAAGTACCTGTAAAAAAAAAAAAAAAACTGGCAGCAGTCACTACGAGGAGGAGAAGAGGACGGTGTTTGCATTGTTAGCAGCCTCGCTAAGTTCCTGTGCCCAATGTGTTAACAGCCTCTGCATGCAAAGAGGCGTGACAGCAGCCATTGTTAACAAAAACATTTAAAATTAAACAACATGGAGAGCAGTTTCAAAACTGCAGCCCTAAGCCCAGGCATTGACAACATATACCTGTCTGTGGCATATTTGGGTGAAGAATCAGGCTTATATCTGCATTTTTGTTGCAAACTGTTTCAGTTATAATACGATATATACATGAAATGTCTGACAGGGGTCCTCCTTGTATCTTAACACTCGCGAGGAACATGTAGCGATTACAGGGACTATCAGTTGTTTTGTTTTTTGTTTTCTGTTTTCCTATGTTCCTTTATTCGCCAGATTATACGCCATTGAAGTGTTTGCTGGTGTGAAAAATCAAAGACGAAGAACAAATAAATAAATTGGCAACACTGCATGAACCATGTAGGACGTGATGCATATTTTATTTGGTTGTTATCTTTGTGGTCCAATGACACCTAATGCTTTTGTGAGTTTAAAACATGAACTAAACCGAAGTGAAATAAGGAACTGGGGGAAAGGGAGTGAATTTGCATAAATTTTCCTAAAATGCCATCTCTGTGCCATTTCAGAAAGTGGCGAAGACATTGTGAAATTCCATATTAATGGGAAGAGGTTTTTAACCCCTTAAGGACCAAACTTCTGGAATAAAAGGGAATCATGACATGTCACACATGTCATGTGTCCTTAAGGGGTTAAAAACAAGCACCATATACATAAGATGCTAATAACACATATGGCAGCAAATTTCTATTAGTGTATTCAGAAAACAGAGAAGTTAAACATTAAGTTTTACTTATGTAAAATGATGGAAACAGCAATGTAGAGGAGTCTGAGGTGGCTCTAAATCATAATGAACTCAAACAAACATAGTTACAAGGTATGTTTCCAATGCAAGCAGTTGTTTTTTTTATCATACACATATAAAGGTACACAATATAAGCACAAAAAGAAGAAAAAAGGTCAATTCTCCCTGTGCTTGAGGAACGATAGATTATTGGTGCCTTAAGTATTTGATACCATCATTGCCTTTAAAGTTGAGATTTTTGGCTCAGCTCCTTGTGACCTTGCACAAGTTATTTTATTAGCCTTTTCTGCAAATACAAAATAATGTGTCACAGCAAATGCATGCCAAAAATCTAATTAGACATGTGTATATATATATATATATATATATATATATATATATATATATATATATATAAAGAACAGCTCTAATGATCACAACCTCATGATTACCATTTCAAGACACTTCCAGAGGGGCAATGTAATTAGTCGCATTAAGTTGCAATTTTTATTTACAAAGCAGCAACACATTCCCCAGCCTAATATGCTTTGCTAAACAAATGAAAAAGTGGCTTTATGCAGATCTGTATGAAGTCAAACGTTCCAGGGCCTCACAATCACCAGCTGTGAATATACCGTCATATCTCCCAACTGTTCTGGATTCAGCGGAACAGTCCTGATTTGTAGAGGTTATTCAAGGGCATATCTACCCGTACTCGAGTGCTTCAGCTGTAAGCTGTGCTCAGACATTCTTGCGTGGAAGGTTTGTTTGGCCTGTCAAGCTTGTGTATACGTGCACACCGCATAGACACTCCTGCGGGATGCACATTGCTAGTGACACAAACTACCCCTATTGCAGTTTTGTGTTTGTGTTTTTGGTTTTTTTTCTTTTCTTTTTTGCTTTGGCACCAATCTTACTCATTTATTTATTTATTTTTTTTTGCTCATAATTATTTTGAAATTCTTATTATTGTATTTTTGAGAGAGTAACGGAATTTGTTATAATTATATTAGCTTCATAATACGTTAACATTCAGGTATTCGTGACATTGCCTCATAACATAGCATTACTGCAATGGAATTACCAAGAGAAAGTGAGAAGCTACAACAAGCTAAGTGCGTGAGCAACAAACATGATAATACGTTTAGCAGTCCATTAAGAAGATGTAAGCATGCAATGCCGTGTTATCTGTCATTGTTGCACGGTGCATAGGTGAATGATGAGATCACTTTGGCTTTACAAATCCCTAAATAATTGCTTGTGTAATGGGCTATGGTTAGCTGATGATTTTGACTAACGGATGTTGCACTATTATTTGGGTTTTTTAAGGTCATTTTTAAAGCTGAACTAATGGAGGAGCCCCCAGAGTGTGAATAGAATGGAAGTGTAACCAATATTTTACACTGAAAATGCTAGCAGATGGGCTTAGGATCATTAGCTAGGCTGGAGACCGAGGAAGAAATTTAGCAATTACAATGCAACCACAGTGCTTAAAGCTGGTGCAGGGAATTGTGTGTTTTTTTGGAGAGAAGGGGCTGTCATCGTACTTTTGGTGCTTGCTTAAAACTCAGTATTTTAAGTCTATTCCTTGTTTAGCAGATACAACAAAAGACTAGGGTCACTTGTGCTACATACATGTACTGTCTGCATTGATCTTATCTCTGAGAATATCTGAGGACAGTTATCGTTTGAGTCAATACAAAGAAGATCCAGAACACACGAACGCCGAAGAACTGCAATTTTATTTAGAACCCACCAGGAATGTGTAATCCCCAATAAGAGCTTTTCTATTGGAGCTGAAATGTTGTTAGTGGATTTCAAATAAACGTACTGTTTCTGGGAGTACACATGTTTCTATGTGTTTATCATATCTATGTTGGAGTGCTGTCCTGGATCTTATTACAGGGTTAGTTGCTAAATTAAGAATTGTCGGGAAGTGGATGCTAATTGAATTTGACAATCAAGGCCATAATAGATAAGCTGGAAATATTCTCCAAGTCATCTATGCTTTGGTGTTAAATTTGAAATTAATTTTGAATTCACTTTGGTGATTGCCTTTTCCATATCTTCCACCATTGGGAGGTATGTGATCGTGATGGGTGGGCCTGAGAGGTGGGTGTCACCAGTGAGGTGACTTGAGTCTTTGAAACCCATAATTGGTGGTACCACCAAGAAAAGGGGCAGGCCCGTCGTCCACTGAAACTGGCTTGTTTGGCCAGCCGTAAACCTACAGGTCCTTGCAGAGAGCACTGCTGAAACTATCTCGGCATGATCCTAGTGCGCTTGCACAGAACAGGCACTTCTAATGATGCGCTCAAGCTGTGCTGAATGAAGACAATTTCCTGGTCTCTCTGGATGTGGGACACTAGAAAACGAAATATCTATCAGGACCCTGAAATTGGCACGGTGCCACCGAAGTCTGGACTGTTGAGGAGGCTGCATCTCTATTTCCTTTAACCATACAATGGTGTGCGCCATAAGCATGAATTACGTTTTCACTATATTGTCAGGATGATTGATCACTTTTCCAATAGGAATGGGGCAGATTATCACGGTTTTAAGAGTACTGGACAAATTATCAGTGTGTACTGTCTGATTCTTGGACAGAGCTATTCACAAAAGCCTTGATTTCATATTTTTTGTATAAGCTTTTCAGATGATCCCAATCTGTTAGAAAAGCTTTTAAAATTATTTATATACACATTTTCCCATAGAGGGTTTAACATTTTGGCTATGCTGGAAAATCAGTTATGCTGGATAATTTGGCAAACTTGGATTCATATTTGAAGTTCAGTAATCAGTAATCAGTAATCAGTAATTTTGTCAGGCTCTCAGGGTGAATGGGGGATAGGCAGAGTTTTGGGTGAATGGGCAGATTGTACCCTTGTACCTCATGTTAAATAGGTGTATACAGCATCAAACATTCAGGTTCTGGTCACAAAACATCACATTTAATACAGTTATGTTTCCCTACTGATTGTTCAATCAGCACAATTTAAAGGACCACTATACCGTTACCAATACAATCATATGTCTCTAACTTATTAGGTCCTCCAACTCTAATCAGGAAAGGATTAAAAACCATGTTTTGCCACTTACCTCTTTACAGTTTTGCGGTCCCTCGGCTAGGTCTCCTCCTCCCGCCACATCACGCATATGGAAGAACCTAACGCACATGCGTGCCATGCGCACATTAGATGTTCTGCATTTAATCAATGCTTTGCTGTGGGGACTCAGATGTTAGTGTTTCCAAAATCATTTCACACAGTAAAACTCTGTTAGGGTCCAATAGGCGCCTATAGTGGCTGTTTGGAAGATACTCACTAGAGGTTGTCTTAGCCCTGCTGTGTATGCATTGCAGTTTCTGTTTTGCTTTGTAGAGTTAAGGGGATTAAGTGGTCTGGATACCTATAGTGTCCCTTTAAGCACAAAATGCAAGTACTATGTTCTACATGTCAAAAATAATTTAACCCCTTAAGGACCAAACTTCTGGAATAAAAGGGAATCATGACGTGTCACAGTAAAAAATTGGAAAATATGTGGATTATATTAAAACATTAGCAATTCTTCATATATGCCATTATAAATCATCTTAACAAATTGTTCTGTCACTAAAAATATTACCATTCTGTCAGTGAAGATTATTCTCAACACTTGAAAATTCTGTGCGTTGCCTGCCTTAAGCAATTGCTTTTGAACATTTTTTAGAGACTTTTTTTGTCAGGGTTAAATCCCTAGTTTGATATCACACTGTATTAACACTGGTCGTATAATAAACCGTGGCAATAATTAAATTTTATTTTTTTTGCGGTATAAAACAGATTTTCGGTAAAATAAATCTTTATTTTCTATCTAGACACATACGGTATATGTTTTCCATAAAATAGATTTTCAGCCTTGTGAGGTAACTGATGTGTGTATCATCAGTTGTAGTTAAAGAGCATTTCTGGAGCAAAGTTCTATATGTAGAGAAGTAACCATGGAAACCAAATCATGCCGATTGCTCCTTGTTTAGAATACTGGCCCAGAATTGTTCTCAATATAAAACTACAATTGGTTCTTGTAGCAAAGACTGAATCGTAAAATGCCTGGAATTCACTGGGGAATTGCAAATGTTATGCTAAAAAATCCGTACTAGAAAAATTGTCCAATCAGCTATGCTTCTAGCACAGCTATTTTAAACTTAAACTTGCAATTCCCTGATGATTTCCTGACCATTCACATTTTAGTGAATAACTTTGAGTCAGCATTATTTACTAAACTAAGAACTGTTGAGAACTGGCCCATTTAGGCCAATAAAGCTCAAGTTGAAATAAACTCCAATCGGGTCCCTTGATGCTCTGCGAGCCAGGGTTCTACCTTTTGCCCGTCCTTGCAAGGTTATATTTATACAGTGTCTGAGTATTTGAATGCAGAGTTGTTTTTGCATACTGCAAATGTTTGTGAATACTGGTGTTTAGTTTTGGTGTTTAAATGCAGAGTTGTTTTTGTATACTGTATGTGTTTGTGAATACAGCTACGCATAGTTTTGGTGTTTGAATGCAGAGTTGTTTTTGTATACTGTATGTGTTTGTGAATACAGCTACACGTAGTTTTGGTGTTTGAATGCAGTGTTGTTTTTGTATACTGTAACGTGTTTGTGAATACAGGTTTGAATTTGTGTGTAGTTTTGGTGTTTGAATGCAGAGTTGTTTTTGTATACTGTATGTGTTTGTGAATACAGGTGTGAAGTTTTGGTGTTTGAATGCAGAGTTGTTTTTGTATAATGTATGTGTTTGTCAATACAGGTGTGTAGTTTTGATGTTTGAATGCAGAGTTGTTTTTGTATACTGTATGTGTTTGTGAATACAGGTGTGTAGTTTTGATGTTTGAATGCAGAGTTGTTTTTGTATAATGTATGTGTTTGTGAATACAGGTGTGTAGTTTTGATGTTTGTATGCAGAGTTGTTTTTGTGAAATGTATGTGTTTGTGAATACAGGTACGCATAGTTTTGGTGTTTGAACGCATAGTTGTTTTTGTATATTGTATGTATTTGTGAATACAGGTTTGGATTTGTGTGGTTTTGGTGTTTGAATGCAGGTTTATATTTACATACATACATACACTGCCAAAAATACGCATGCACATGCTACCACACATACGGCCACATACGCTGCAATACACATAAATATGTAACTAAAAGGCATTGTTACAGTAACACTTATTATGACCCTGATAGTTGGGCTTCTGCCCCCAAACTTTTGACAAGATTTAAAGAGCACTTGGGAAGCAGAGTATGCTGTAATTAACAATCCTGAACACAAATTAAAATTACGGCAAAAAACAGATATACCACACTGACGTAAGCTGGTGTCAAGGACAGTGTGTGATTCATTTGAAAGTGCTTTATTGCGGCATGCATCCACTTTTATTTAATTAACTGAATGCTAATTTAACCATACATTGGTTGGAATGTAATACATTGGCTGGAAGAGATTATCGAAATGACCATAAGGTCATGTAGACTGTAGACAATTTATTAAACATATACCAAATCCTACCAATCATTTGAAAACATTAAATAAAAGCTCTTGTTCTTCAGCAAAAGTACTTATATAAATATATCAATTATAAAAGAGTAAGCCATCTGTATTTTTTAATTCCTAAGTTACAGAAAACTGAACAGTAAGATTTTGGTTTGGTTTATACACCAAAACTGCTTTATTAAAGGGACACTAAGACACAAAAAAACCCTTTAGCTTAATTAAGAAGTTTTAGTGTATAGACCGTACCCCTGAAGTTTCACTGCTCAATTCTCTGTTATTTAGGAGTTAAATCCCTTTGTTTATGAAGCTCTAGTCACACCTCCCTGCATGTGACTTACACAGCCTTCCTAACTACTTCCTGTAATGAGACATCTAATTTTTGAACTTCCTTTATTGCAGAGTATGTTTAATTTCTAATCTTTTATTTATTATTGTTAATTTTTTTAATTTTTTTAGTTTCATGTAGACTGTGTGAGTCACAGCCAGGGGAGGAGTGACTAGGGCTACAGAAACAAAAGTGATTTAACTCCTTGATGGCAGAGAATTGAGCCGTCAAACTTTAGAGGTATTATCTGCACACCAAAATGTCTTCATTAAGCTAAAGTTTTTGTTGATGCCTATAGCGTTGCTGTAAGCTGAAGGTGTTTTGGTGAGTAGAGTATGACTTTAATCTGCATTTCATTAAACTCTTTATATATTGTGATAACATTTTATAAAACGTTAAATCATTTTTTTAAAGGGGAACCATGACTACTCTGGGAATTACACCACTAAATAAAATGAAAATCACCTAAAACTAACTTGTGCTAACTTTTTTAAATGTAATTAAAGAATCACCATACTCCGGATAACTCTATGTACAGCCAGGGCACCCATTGGAAATAAGGAGGGAAAATAGACACTGCTTCCCTTCCCATTTTCTTGGCATGTTTTATCTATGCAGACCTTCAGCTGGAAAGGACAGAGCTTATGACATTGATTGACAAAGAACCAGGATGAAGGTACCCAGCATAAGGAATAAATAAACGTAATATCAAAAATCCTGCAAAGTGAGAGTTCTTTTAAATTTTCAACTTTTTCCTGAATAAATAAATAAAATCTAATATTTCAGGCACTTGTATAGGATTTATCTCTTCAGATCTCCTTATGTTATCAATTACTTATAAATTATATACACTACTAGAACATTGTTGGTCTATGTCATAAGGCCACGGACAATCATTTTTTGTAATATCTTGCTTCCCCAGCTTTTATCCAAAAAATTCAAAGAATATTTCCTGATTTGATCTATTTAACAATATTGACCAAAATTTTAGATAATGAATTAATTTCTCATCTAACAAAGTGTCTATAAAGTCAGTTCATTTAAAATGTATAACATTGTATCCCATTATAATGTGTTGAAAATATATAACTCTTTATTTTCCAGTCCAACTGTATGTACATGTACTCTTCAAAATTACACTGAATAAATACAATTTATAATGTAAAATGATCTATTAAAAAAGTTTGTGCCTTACAGATACTACATAAATTGGCCAGAAAATGAACGATAATGTTTATTGATTATACTTTTAGACTTTTTTAGTGTTTTCCGACTTTCTAAAATATTTCGCTTAAATACATTTAATTGAAGACAGATGTACTTTAAAGTGGCATTGCCCTCAAACGGTCTATACACAACTGTGTAACATTGCAAAACAGCGTGTTTTTTGTGTTGATCATTTTTAAACATGTTCTGTTGCTTGCTTATTTTTTTATAAATACTGATTAAAAGATTTCTAGCTACCTTTTGTTTCAAGTTCATTCACTAAACAGTGAATTATAAAATATATTGCAAAATTCTGACTAAACTAGCAGAGCTGTGGCTATAGTTGATGTGGGTAATTTTGTTCTAAAACCGCTATTTTGGCCTTCATTTTGCTATTCTTTTTTTGCTTCACTGAAATTTATTAAAGGGACACTGCAGGCACTCAGACCATTTCATCTCATTGAAGTGGTCTGGATGCAGCCAGACAGCCACTAGAGGCACTTCATGCAATTCCAGGGACTTTGACTACTTGAAATGACGCTGGACGTTTCCACGCTTTACACGTGGACATCCAACGTGTTGAAAAACCACATTGTCAATGCTTTACTATGGGGAAGACCTAATGCATGCTGCACGCTAGGTTCTCCCCATCGTTTGTCGTCGGAGGAGGTGGAACACAGCGCCGAGGGACCTTTACATAGATGTGGAGGGGAACAGAGGGGCACTATAGTGTTAGGAATACAGGTTTGTATTCCTAACACTATAGTGTTCCTTTAAGTTCCTTAAAGACAGTAAATCTCAGATTCTGATTGACTGGTTGGAATTAATTTAACTTTTTTGATAATATTTTTTAACATGGTTGAAATAAAAAAATGTGTTAGTGATTGTAACATTGACGTTTCCTTGTCAATCATCTTTAATTCCCAATGAAGTGAGTGAACTACTTTTATTTTTTATAATGTGCTACTAACGTAGTTTAAATGTAGAGTTTCTTCTGTATCCTTTTATATTCACTCCTTTTTGGTGAATAGCTCACTTCTATTCAGACAAATTAGAATAAAATCTGTTTCGGTAATGCAAGATGATTTGTGAGGTTCAGTGTTTTACGTGAGACTGATTTTCCATTTGAAAGTAAACAGGGCGGCAGAACACAGCCAGTGCTGTCAATTAGGGCTATTTTTGGACAGTTTTGCTAAATAGGACCTTGGTCTTACTTTGAGAGGCAATCTTCTGAGAAAGCAGCGGAAAACTCTGCCCTGTTTGTCAAGGATTGTAGTCCAGCCTAAATTTTCCTCTGAAAGGGAAACAGAACGTATTTTGTGCTGTAAGAGGTGATGTAACAAACTTTGTCACTAGTTTGCTCCTTTACATGCCGTGTGATCCCCAGTACCTGATCCCCATCATATCCCCGCAAATAACATTTTGGACCAGGTCCTCATGTCGAAGATTTAATCAGAGCGTAACTGTAGCGTGTTATATTTAATCATAGTTTAAAAAAAAAAAAAAAAAAGTTGATTTTCTGATTAAATTAAGGTAAGCAATGCAATATAGATGTACAGTGTGCAGCAAAACTGTCAAAACATATAGAAATCCGTATGCTTTTCTGAAGTTGTCCTACTGGTTTGTGCAATATGATTATAGGATGCGGATTGGACTATATTTGCCTGTAAGTACAGAAGGCAGCTTCCTATAGATACATGACTATTGGGACATCTCTCCAGAATTCAAATATACATTTGTTTTTGTTTTTTACTTTTGTTATTTTTTTTATTTTTTTTAAAACAACATATATTGTAGGTGTATTTTGGGTATAATCGTTTTATTTTACTGCAAGTTAGCTGCTATTTTTTTATTACTTTTATTTATTTATGGAGAGACGGAGGGAGAAATATACTTTTATATAGTTATACATGGAAAAGTGTGAATTGTTGGAAGTTTAAAGCGATTTTCAAATTTTAGGCCAAACTAATAGAATTGAAAACATAGCTACATTGGAGATTTTTTTCTGATTTGGCTATTGTGATTTAAAATTTGAAATTGACTTTAATTCACAGTCATGGTTAATCACTAAATTCTATTTAAGGCCAAAGTTTGGCTATTTTTTACCTTGAATTTGAAATTCACTTTGTTTTTTCACTTTTATAATTAACTCTGTTTGAATTCCTAACAGTTCACACATTAGTAGCCTTGCTGGTCGTATGTGTCCTCCTAATCTAGCAAGAAATTGACAGCTGATTTTTTGGGGGGAGGTATGGGCCCTTGAGGAATTCTGCACATACAGGCATTTTAGGTGTAAATCTGGTCTGGATGCAGGCAGCTCCTAAGGCATTCCCGGATTCATCCTTGAGAAGTTTTGATGCATTGCATACCTTCTAACCATCCTGATTTCTGCGGGACAGTCCTGATGTTCAAGTCCGGTCCCGACTTTGTTCCCCAGTGTTCTGCTTTTTAAAAAGCGTAGCGCAAGCACATCATAATTAGTATTCGCACTGCACACAGAGAGCACTAAAACAGTGCTACCTGCAAGTCCTGCCCTCAGTGGACTGGCCTACTTGATTGGCAGTCAGCCTGGCACGCATTCATGCCAGGCCGACCTGACAGTTATTTGGGCAGTTCCGCCTCCTTTCAGGTCGGTCTACCCAAATGTGAGTTGTGCCAATGAGGCGATTGTGTCACCAGCCCCGCCCCTTTACCCGCTCCCACCAGCATCCTGCTTCTTGGGAACACCCATGTTTGCGGGGCATGGCCTTGTGTGGGTATCCCATTGATTGGCAAGCAGTTTTTTTCTCTCTCTCTCTCAGGGTTATTTACTAGAGTGAGAACTGTCAGGAAGTGAATTTCAGATTTAAGGCCAAAATTACTGAATTGAAAAAATTGTCAAAGTCATCAATGCTTCCAGTTTAGCTATTTTGGTCTAAAACGTGAAATTCTCAATGAATCCCCAACAATTCTCACTTTGGTAAACAACCACGTTAGACTACAATTAACTATACATTTTCTATCAGTTTGATTTGTGCAATAAATAATGAAAAATGAGTGCCACTATGCCAATTTTGAAAACTAACACCTAAAATATGTTCTTTCTAAATGTATTATTTTTTTTTATCAAGGTTTGTAATGTGATATTTCATTTCTTTCCAAATGCGCTTTCCATTTTTTGTGAAATAATTTACCTTTAAATATGCATTTAATAATGAAAACCAAAAAATAGCTAAAATGACACTTAATAATCCCAGTATTTTTTATGCCTGTGGTACGGGGCTGGAGAATGAACTGATGGTTTATTACTAATTAGAATTTCATTTAAATTAATAGGAATCCGTTTTTGAGTCTTAGGGCTAGATTCTATTATGATGTGATGTGCTTATCTCTTCTAATTGAAAATAGCGTTTTTCCTTTTGACTTTTATGAGAAAAATGCTATTCAATTACAATAGATAACCTTATCTCATCTAACAGAATCTAGTCCATAATGTGAGAAATTCATTAAAGTGTCACTGAGAGAAAAGTGCATCAAAGTTTTTAAAGTTTAGCTATCGGCATGGAAACACAATGGAAAGTTCTTGGATTAAAAACCCCTTCTGTCACTTACCTCAGTGAAGTGCCGATGTCCCTCGGCGGTGACCCAGGTCCACCTTCATTACCAGCTGGTGGACTCGCACTCGCATTAGGATTTCCTCATAGGAAAGCATTATACAATTTTGGGGTTTTGGGTGACACTGGATGTCCCCATGCATAGCGTGAGGACGTCCAGGATCAGTTAGGCGACCAAAAGTCACCTAACAGCTCCGAAGACCCTCTAGTAGCTGTCTGGTAGACATCCACTAGAGGTGAAGTTAACCCACCAAGCTAATTATTGCAGTTTTTAAAAAATTGCTAGATCTACCGTTGCAGGGTTAAGGGACATGGGACAGTGCACACAGATCACTTTAATGAGCTGAAGTGGTCTGGGTGCTAATAGTGTCCCTTTAATCTCATTTTGTTTTGGCAGTTTAATGTCAGAAAACCTATTATGAGTTTTTTTAAACCAGATTAAATGTTAAGTCAAATTTTGAGATGTAGATTTGAAAAGTAAAAAGTTTCTTGTTATCCAAATAGCACAAACAAAAAACACTAAACTGACGTTTTGGATTGAAAACTGCTATAATGCCAAGATAGTCATGTTTGTTTGTCTTTTATAAATTTGCAAATTCAGTCTTGAATTGACCAAAATTTACTACGTACAGCATGCATCACTAGAAGTATGAATTGTTCAGAATTCATAATTTAGGCTACAACTGCTACACTGAAAACATAGGTGACTTAGTGACTTTAAGCCCTAAAATGTTACATTTGCTTTGATTTTTTAACAAAAATTTAAATTCAGTAAATTTCAGTAAATACCTATTATTTTTGTTTGGATCAATTATTCAGTTGACCTTAGATTTCTTCCTCCACCCCATTCCCTCTAATGCCTACAAAGATAATAGAAGCAAATACAATAAAAGCAATTTTTTATTCCATTATCCTGGGTGAAGGCTGGCATTATCAGCATCTCTTTGTTTAGCGTTCCAACCATTAATATGTATTCCTGCTTTGTTTTGTCTTGTTGTTTTCGCACCAAAAGGTAACATTTGTTCAATTGTATAATTTACATTTTGCAATTTTGTAAACTTTTTTTTTCTTCTATTGTAGAATGATCATCATGCCACCAGGAACTTTATTTCTTGCTGCCTTCTGTTTCTTTGGGACCTCAGTCTCAGGAGCACGACCATATGTGATCTTCTCACAGAACAATACAGCATTCAATCACCTCACATTGGATGCCAATACAGGCACTCTGTATCTTGGAGCTACAAATTATCTTTATCAACTGACTGAGGATTTAGTGGAGGAATCTGTTGTAAAGACCGGACCTGTTTGGGACAGTAAGGATTGCTTGCCACCTGTGTCAACGGAGTGCCCCCAAGCCCAAAATACTAATAATCACAACAAACTGTTATTGGTGGTGCCAAGCCATAAAGAACTTATTGTATGTGGCAGTGTGTACCAAGGAATTTGTGAAAAAAGGCGTCTAGGATCTGTGGATGCTGTCCTTTTTAAGCCAGAGAGACCTGTAGACACACAGTACGTTGCTGCAAATGACCCAAATGTGACCACAGTTGCCCTGGTGGGCCTTTCTAAAGATGGTTCACCTCTTTTGTTTGTGGGTCGTGGGTACACTAGCAAAGGAGCTGGTGGAATTCCTCCAATCACAACTCGGAACCTTGAAGTAAAGGATAATGGTGGCATGGAATCCCATTCTGTGTTCTCCTATGAAGACACTGCAAAGTTAGCTGTGGTGGGACGACTCTCAGAATACAACCATCATTTCATCAAGGTTTTCACCTACCGATCCAGTGTCTACTTTCTCTTTTATCGACGAGACATCAAATCACAATCCAGGGAGTACAAGACATACATTTCTCGTATCTGTCCTGATGATTCACATTATTATTCCTATGTCGAGTTGCCTTTAGGTTGCGTTTCTAAAGAGAAAAGCTACAACCTTCTTCAGGCTGCATATGTTACCCAACCAGGGGAGAAGGTGGCCAACGGGGCAGTAAATACTAGTGGGAATGTTCTGTTTGCAACATTCTCTCAGTGGCAGGCTGTGTCTGGAAAAGTAAGTGAGGAATCGGCTTTGTGTTTATATTCCATGGATCATATTGATAGTTTAATTAATGAAACAAGGGACATCTGCTACACCAAGGATGGCAAAGCCCAGGATGGAAGAGAGCTAGCATACATTGAATATGATGTGAAATCAAATTGCGTCCAACTGCCTTCAGTAAGTATAATTTCCTGTTCAGTCTATCTAACATAGATGTTTACCTGGTGTGAACAAACATATATTCCTAATGCTATATTGTTCTACTACCAGGGCCCCCCTAAATGAAATTGAAAAAAAGGGTTTTAGTCATCTTTTTTCCAGCTCTGAGACTCACTCCATGCAGCCATTGTTCTGCAGGCAGTCCCCTCTTCGCCTTCTCGTCCAATCCAATGCTTCTCAACGAGATGCATTAGGGAAGAGAAGCGCATGCATAGCGACTGCTGCACTCGTCCTTTTAACCCCTTAAGGACCAAACTTCTGGAATAAAGGGGAATCATGACATGTCACACATGTCATATGTCCTTAAGGGGTTAAATGCTTCTCAAAGGGAAGCCTTGATTCCAAAGCTTCCCTGTGATCAGCATTAGAGGGCATTCGTCATTGAACATCACATAATTGAGTCTGACTTGGTTATTGCAGCAAATAGCAACATCCAGTGACTGTCAGAAAAACAGCCACTAGAGGTGTGTTTGTCCCGGCAATGAAACCATTGGCATATCTTCAAAGCTGCATCATTTTACATTGTGAGACGCACCCAGACCACTTCATTTAGATAAAGTAGACTTGGTGCCTATAGTGATCCTTTAATTCTTATTAAGGAAACTATGACTTGAATATTTAAGAAAAAAAAATATTAATGTGGCTTTCTCTCAAGGATTCTAAACAAACTTTAGTTTGTAGCAAGGGCTTATCATGTATTTTTTCTAATGGTCTGCTGTATCTGATAAAGAACTCAGACACACAGTAAGTCTCTAAGGATGCATATAAATATATTGAGGCTTTTTGTTTTGCAAAGCATTGTTAATAGGTTGGTCTAGTAAGAAAAATAATTCATGATGGCGTTTTTTAAATTGAACTTTAAAAGCATATTCATGTATTTTAAAGACTAGAACAGAGTGGACTTGCGGGTCTCCTGCAGGCAGACACTTTACAGGAGAAATTAAAAATACGTAGCTACATTTAACCTGTATACATTTTTGTTGCATAAGACATTCACTCATGAAGAGGTCTAAAACTTTTTTTTAAAGATTTTGGAACTAGACTTTTAAAGGGATTCTCTAGTGCCAGGAAAACAAACCCATTTTCCTGGCACGGTAGAATGTATAATTAAACTGGGGACAATCACTTTACAAGAACAGGCATAGTTTACTATTTCAATTCATCTGTGTTTTGACCCCCATAGAATGTCCTACATAACTGCGTGGGACTAACATATTCAAAAGTTAGAAGTATAATATTTGCTAATCTCTTCTGATGGCAAATTTATATTTTTCCTTGTGGTTCCTTTCATTTATTCTTTGTTATTGTTTTGTCTCTGCCTATGTTGTTGACTTAAGGATACACTTGATGCCTACCCATGTGGATCAGATCACACTCCTAGTCCTATGGCACGTCGTGACCCCCTTGACTCTGTCCCAGTATTTGAGAGTCCCACCACTCGCCTCACTGCCATAGCTGTGAATGTAGAGGATGAACACACAATCGCGTTTATTGGAGACAGCAAAGGACAACTTAACAAAGTAGGTGTCATGGGGATGGTAACAATGGTATTATACTGTAACTACTGAACTAAGACAGCCGCCATAGATCATTAATCACTGTCGCTGCTCGGCAAATTAACTTACTTTCTCCAAGGACGGGTATTTTGTATAATATTTATATGCTCTTCTGTAAAGAAAGGGAGGGAACATAAAAGTGATGCAGGTATCATTTATTAGGGCCTGGGGGTCATTGAGGCTAATTCAACAGCTTTCACACCAATCGTCTTAGGACTGTACATGTTAGCCTTAAATGTTTTATTTTTATAGGCGTCCTCAAATTCAAACGGAGATCTGGAAATATGCAAAGGGTAACAATATATTGAACTAAATGATATTATAAACACTTATTTAAAGGCAGGTGACATGTTTCTGATATCTCAGGCTAAATTGTGATTGAGCTTTCAAATAGGTTGAACTCTAATTTTGACCTTATCTATGAGCATATCTATGTGAAGTATCGGTGGACTTAACACAACATTGATTAACACAACTTTTGGGTTGAATTTGTGCACCTCCTGGTCCCAATAGGCACATCATCATTTTTTTTATTAAGTGCCCAAGACTGTTCATCTCCTGTGCCCTCTAAAGGCAATTTCATTACAAAAGCGCCAGAAGACTTGGCATTGCTCAATTCCTATATGGCAACTATTAAAGAGGTCTAGAACTCTGGGCATTTCTTGAACCATGTTACTTGTTATTACTATGTTGCCAATGAGGTAATACATAAAGTAGCAGCCACTGGTCATGCCACTACACAAGTATTGTTGGGGTCCAGTAGACATCACACTTTTTGTATTAAAATGAATAGTCAATCAGTTTTATATTTGTGATCCATTGGTTCTCTCTATGGGAGTGTTGGGCAGTTGTTAACTTGCTCTTGTGTGTTTCCACCAAGCAGAAACAGGTTAAAAATTAAGAGGGTTAATGGCAGGTTTGGAAACCATGCAGTAACTAGCTGTTAACGGATCACATTCTATTCTAGGAGAGCCACTAATAGTACTTGAAAATATTCAGTAAAAAACTATCGACAATTTTCTGTCACTAATGGTGAGATTTTGCAGTTGGAAAACAGCCGCTACTCGCCGAGGCTAGTGGCACTTACTCATTTTTTATATATTCATACATTTTCATCTTTGATCCATTTTTTGATATGCTGAAAAAAAATAATACAAAAAGTTGTAAAATATACTAAATAATGGGGAAGGCTTACCCAGCAATATGAAATTAAATTGAGGCCAACACTAGAAATAAGCATTAAGTCTAAACAATAGTCACATTTAAAATCTATGGTAACTATGAAAGCCACGTCTTCACACGTTTCATTAAATAAAGTACATTATTACAATGTAACAGATCAAATATCTCTTGATATTTGGATGAGCCACTAAAAATAAGAAGTGTGAGAATGCATCAAACAGTTTTGTAGACCAGGAGCCATTAGTATTTAATATAGTAACATAGTATATGCATGCTTTTTATTTTCACTTCAAAGTGGATCTGTCACTGTCTGTGGACTTTGCATAATCTGCAAAGACCCCTAACAGTGATATTGCCACTGGGGTACCGTGGCCAGGGAGGGCAGGTAAAGTTTTACTTACCTGAACCTGTCCTTCCCGGATGCCCCACTGTCTTCCTTGTGCTTCTTTTCTGCTCTCGACTCTTCAGCTGCCAGGAGGCGAAGTTTATATTCTCACGCATTCGATCTATGAAGAATGCTGTGATTCTGGGTCCTCCGTAGAAAAACATGACGGTTCGGGAAAATAATAAGCTTGATGGCAGTACCTACGCCTAGTGTCAAGCTTTGTCCGGCAGAGGAAAATTATTGAAACAAAGTAGTCCCCACTTGCCGCTTCAAATGACAAATGAGCCCAAAAGATCAAAGTTACTTAGGGATGCTGATGAGAGAGAATGTATAATTATTCCGTTTACACTGAATCATATTGTGGGAACTTTACATTCTATGTATTGGATTGTGTGCGCAGATTTTGCCACATTTATTTCTGGTAATGTAAAACTGCCTTTTCTGGGAATTTTCTAAGATGATGCTGTGATGTGAGCTGTGTTCAGCGTCATTACACATAGCATGATGATTCTGGGAGTGTCTAGTGCTTCTCTGTCTTCATCGGAAATGGAGCATCTGGTGGAAGAAGATTTTCCACTCTCACTGTGTTTTTTATTTTTGTAAACATTTTTCCTTAAAAAAAAAAAAAAACAGAAGCAAAGTGGAGGCCCAGTAATTTAAACACAGTAATTACTCTAATGTCTAAAATAAATACACTCTGGGCACCAATACAACTTTGATGCATATGATATGATATGGTTATGGCTCTTAATTAATATGCTGCATTTTTTGCATGCTCAAATCTTTATAGTTTTTGCACACACACACACACACACACACACAAAAATGTTTTGAAGAATGCTGCACTATAAACCTGCCCCCTTAGCCACATCCCTTACTCCAGAAAAATACTTCCTTATCAAATTTATGCACAAAGGTCAGTCACTGACTGTACTGAATGACCTGAAGTACCTGCTCATGGAGCCTGCGGTGTCCACGAGGTTGACTGGTCACGATACTCAACTTCATTGCTCCTGCCCGACATCCTGCAGCCTCTGATGGGGGACCCACCGCTGGGGGACCTTCAGACTGCCTTTGGACTTGCCTCTATGCCTTACCCTTTTGGATCTGACACCTGGATATTCTCCTCTTTTATAAAGCCCCTTGCCTTCATACACCTTCCTCCTCCAAAGTATCTTGTAAGTTGTGCTTGTAAGGGATCGCTGCTCTGCTGGGTTCTAGATCCCGGAAAACAGAGCCCAATGGGCCGTCACACACTACGTGTGTATAATTTCTCAGACTGTCTGCAGCCAGATTATGAATTAAAAGCAGCTCACTCAGTGGTGATGGGGCAGAGCTGTGTAGTTTTTCTAGCACAAGTGGCGTGGCTAAGCAGAAAGGCTTAAGGTGGAGCACTGTTCAAAAACTGTAAAGATTTGCAACATTTAAAAAATAGCATGTTAATAAGGTCAAAACCTATCACATGCATTAAATTACTTTGGCACCTGGAGTGTCCCTTTAAGTAACTTGTTGTCTCAATCTTTTTCTTGCTACAGTGTGTCTGGGGCCGCAGTCTTGGTTATGAAACTGTTTGGTTCTTTACATGCATAGCATGAATGCATTACGTGCAGTAAATTCATGACATCCCTAAACCTTTTGCTTCATCCCCATCTGCTGGCAGAACTAACAACTGAAGGTCATGCTCAAGGTCAGGCTTGCTTCATCAGCAGCTCAGGGCAGCTTTGATCTTTCAACACCATATTGCCTCTTAAGGAGATGGATTGTTCATTACTCGGAAGGGGGTGAATAGTGAGCCTGGATTGAGAAGTGTAAAGTGCATAACAGAATTCATGCTAAATCTAACATTCGTTTTATGCCAAGCTTATTTCATTTGTACACACAGTATATAGAAAAGTGAGCACTGAAATACCCCAAATACAATGTAACAATAATGAACCTACACTAACAAGCCCAGTAAATTGGGGTGGGGGGATTTAATATGCATGAATTAAAAGTAACCACAAAAAACAATGTTGTGAGGTGTAATAAATGAGGAGCGGTGTGGATCAAATCACACCCTGTGAATGAAACCCTAATTGGGAGTGAAAGACCATATCATTTAGCAGAAACTGTTACAATTTCCAAAAGTGAAGGTTTTGAAGCAGGTATACATTGATCAGCCACAACATTAAAACCACCTGCCTAATATCGTGTAGGTCCCCCTCATTCTGCCAAATTATCTCTGATGCATTGGTGCATGGTCTCCACAAGAACTATAAATGTGTCCTGTGGTATTTGGCACCAAAATATTAGCAGCAGATCCCTCAAGTCCTGCAAATTGCGAGGTGATGTTTCTGTTGATGAGATTAATTTTTCTTACACATCACACAGATGCTCATTGAGGTCTGGGGAATTTGGAGGCCAAGGCATCACCTTGAACTCTTCGCCATGTTCCTCAAACCATTCCTGAACAATTTTCAAAGATTGCTCGGGTGCATTATCCTCCTGAAAGAGGCCATTGCCATGAATGGTTGTACATGGTCTGCAACAATCTCTGGGTAGGTGGTTCATGTCAAAGTAACATCCACATGAATGCCAGGACCCAAGGTTTCCCGGCATATCACTGCCTCCACCAGTCTGCCTCTTCCCATAGTGCATCCTGCTGCCATTTCTTCCCCAGGTAAACAACGCACGTGCTCCCGGCCATCTACCTGATCTTAAAGAAAACACAATTCATCAGACCAGGAAATCTTTTTCCATTGCTCCATGGTCCAGTTCTGCCCCCTTTGGTGGTGGACAAGTGTCATAATGGGCACTCTGACAAGACTGCTGGTATGCAGCCCCATATACAGCAAACTGTGATGCATATACAGCAAACTGTGTTTTCTGCCACCTATCTGTTATTAAGCATTACGTTTTTCAGCAGGTTGAGCTAAAGTAACTGTTTTGTGTGATTGGACCAGACAGACTAGGCATCGCTCCCCATGTGCAAGAAAGAGCCTTGGGCTCCCATGACCCTGACCGCGGTTTCCCCGGTTGTCCTTACTGGGAACACCTCACGAGACTTGCCGTTTTGGAGATGCTCTGACCCAGATGTCTAGTCTTCAGTATTTGACCCTTGTCAAAGACACTTCGATCTTTTTCTTTGCCTATTTTTTCTGCTTCCGAAACATGAAATTCAGGAACTGACTGTTTACATACACCCTAATAAATCCCAACCCATTGATAGGTGCCATTGTAACGATATAATCAATGTTATTCCCTTCATCTGTCAGTGGTTTGAAGTTTGTGACTGATCAATGTATAAAGGAGAACGTAACTATGTAGCCCATCTTGAAAAAGTCGGATAATTTGGCTGCATCTAATCTACACTTTGGCATTGGAAATGGAGTAAGTCTTATTATTTCTGGTGCACTTTACTGACATTTCTCTGGAGGACAAATCCAGACCTTTTTTTTTTTTTTTAAATTCTTTATTTTTGTCATATTTTATAATATTTTCAGTGTCGTTGGGGTGGGGGTACAGAAAAGAACGAGGTGATAAAATTATTGTTACAGAGGTCAGAAAGCTTATTTACCATTGTGATGACAATCATACATAATATACTTGCAAGGTAAGGTCTTTCATTGGTTGCGATATCACACGTGTGTTGGTACTTTTGTGTTATCCATGCAACATTTGTTGCTGCGCTGATTCTAAGGGTTAGGGAGGGGTACAAAAATAGAAGGGGGAGGGGGTACGGGTACCCTGTTTGCTTATTTTTAGTTTTTATACATCGTTGTGTTTTCAGAAAGGTTATTTTCATTGTCGTTGGTATAGGGTACAGGGGAGGATGAGGCAACAGGGGGGTGGTTCAAACAGTGCCAAGCATAACATTGTTGGCATTAACAGTCATACGGTATAAGCATGTTAGGTACAATTCGTCTTTGGTTACATTAATTGCTGTGTATCCGGGTACCAATACTTTGTGTGTAACCTTTAAGATTGTTCTGAATCTAAGAGGGGGGGGGGGGTACAAAAGTAGTAGAGGGAGGGGGTACGGGTGCCCTATCTAGTTCGTTTACGTTCTAGTTCAATATTTTCGTAATTTGATATGTGTGTCGGGTTGTGTACCTTGAGAGGTATAGGTGGTAGAACAGGTGAGGGGTTGTATAGAGTTGAAGGGGGGTGTCGGGTCCCCTATCTGACCTGTTTCACCGTTCGGTTTGTTTCCCCGTCTAGATATGTGTTCTTATGTATTCATGGTCGGCATATTTGTCTGTGGCCGAGTCGGTGAGCAAGCTTATGTCAAGGTGTGTCCGAGTTTGCATATCATGTGATGCGGATTTGTCGGGGTATACGTTTATCGTACTAAGGTAAGTCGATGGGGTCATAAGTGGAGGGTTGGTCTCAAGGTAGTTCATTCTCATGGGGGTCTCTTTCTGCTGTTATATGGGGTACGGTAAGGCACGGGGCCCCGGTCCGGAGGGGTCAGATATGCTCTGGGTGTTCTTTTGGTTTTAGGGTTATTCCCTGTTCTTGCGCAGTGGGGGGTTCCTATTGTTTCGAGTCTTTTGTGTCCTATATTATAGTTACCAAGGTAGGGATGTGTCTCCCTCGATCCAAGGGTCCCAAATTTTGTGGTAGCGTTTAGGTGTGTCGTGGAGCAAGGATGTGAGTTTGTCCATTTGTATGTGATCTAATATTTTTTTTGTGATGGTTGTCGGGGATGGGATTCGGGGGGTCGACCACAGTTCCGCTATTGCTCTTCTAGCTGCAAGAGCTATGCGGGCGCTAAGTTTGTTTTCTGCTCTTGTGAGTTCTTCCAGTGGTTTTGATAATAGTAACGCCCATGGGTCTAGTGGGTATGGTTTGTGCAGTATTTTAGTTAGTAGGTTTGTGACCTTTGTCCATAGAGGTTTGATCTTGGGGCAAGTCCACCAACAGTGGAGGAATGTCCCTTGTTCGCCGCATTGTTTCCAGCATGTGTCGGGTGTTTTGTGTATGATTGCTAGCCGTTTGGGTGTGAGGTACCATCGGAATAGCATCTTATATGCTTGTTCTGTATGTGTTACACAGATGGAAATGGTCGCCGTAGCGTCCCAGATATCTGCCCAGTCTGTGTTGTCTCCTGGAGGTCCCAGGTCCCTCTCCCACGCCGCGATGTATGGGAGGGTGACCTGGGTGGGATGGGTTGCTAAAGTCGTGTATAGGTCGGATATTTGTCCTTGTCTGGTCGGGCATTTCATGCACTCCTTTTCGAATCGGGAGAGAGTTGCTGTGCCTGCTTGCTGGATTGTCGGGTTTGAGGCGAAGCTTCGTAACTGGATGTACCTAAAGTGATCGAACGTCGTCAGTGTGTCGGCGTCTTTGATTTCCGTGTATTGAATCACCTTGTTATTTAGATATAGGTGTTGGAGTCTGTCTATGTCCCTTTGATCGAAACTGGCAAATTGAGTTGGAGTGAGCCCTGGTGGGAATAGCTTGTTTCTCCATATCGGGGTCATTGGAGAAAGGAATGAGGATAGATCGAATTTATTCTGTAATTTATCCCATAGGTCTAGAGAGTGGGTAATGGCTGGGGCAGTTGGGGGGGGCAGGGGTCGGTGGGGTCTTGGGACCCACATGTAGAAGGATGGAAGGTCTCTTCCAAATATGGTATGTTCGATATCTACCCATCTTTTGGTTTGCGGGGGTGCGTGCCATTGTTGGATTTGGGCCAGTTGAGCAGCTGCATGATAGTGTGAGAAGTTAGGTAGTCCTAAGCCTCCTTGCTTTTTTGGGATATAGAGGGTGGTTCTGCGGACCCGGGGTTTGCGGCCGTTCCAGATGAATTTGTCGACCGCCTTTTGTAGCGTTTTGAAGTCTGTTGTGTTGAGGGGTATGGGTAGTGTTTGGAAAAGATATAGTAGCCTGGGAAGTAGGTTCATTTTTACGGAAGTAACTCGACCAAGCCATGATATTCCCAAGGTCTCCCATTTTTGGAGATCGGCATGTGCTTGGCGTAATAGTGGTGTATAGTTGTTTTCGTATAGGGTGTGTAGGTCAGCGGGGAGCTGAATTCCTAGGTATGTTATGACTGCCGGGCTTATTCGGAATGGGTGTTTGTGTTTGAGGTCAGTTAGTTGTGTTTCCGAGATTTGTATTGGTAGTATTTCCGATTTTGCGATGTTTAGTTTGTACCCTGCCACTTCAGCGTATTCGTTTATGGTGTCCAATAAGGAGTCTATGGAGTGATCTGGGTTAGTGAGTGTGAGGAGTATATCATCTGCGTAGGCGGATACCGTGTACGTTTCGCCCCTGATGGTTATTCCCTCTATGCTAGGATTGGTGCGGATAGCGTGGAGGAGAGGTTCTAGTGACAATGCGAACATGAGGGGTGAGAGAGGACAGCCTTGTCTCGTGCCGTTTAGGATCGGGAATCTAGGTGGGGAAATGTTGGGGAGCAGAAGGGCTCCCTGTGGGGAGTGGTATGTTGCCCGTAGGAATGCTAGGAAGGGGTTCGGGAAATTCATGTGTTCTAATGTGCGATAGAGGAAGGGCCATAGTAGGCGGTCAAATGCCTTTTCGGCATCCAAGGAGATCACTGCGGTGGGGATTTTGCGGTGTTTGGCTAGCCAGATGAGATCAATGTTTCTTCGTGTGTTATCTAACGCTTGCCTGTTGGGTATAAAGCCCACCTGATCTGGGTGTATTAGCTTGTCTAGGTATGGATTAAGTCTTGTGGCCATCATCTTGCTCATGATTTTGAGATCTACGTTAAGTAGAGAGATAGGTCTATAGTGATCCGGCTCTGTGAGGTCTTTGTTAGGTTTGGGGGAGCAAGCATATGTTCGCTGTTGTCATGTCCGGTGGGAGATGGTCTCCCTTCAGGGTAGCGTTAAATACTGCGCAGAGGTGTTTGAGGAGCAATGGGCTAAATTCTTTATAGTAGAGGGCGGTATATCCATCAGGGCCAGGGCTTTTGTTAGGTTTGCAGGCCCCCAATGCCGCTGCCATCTCTTCCACCGTCGCTTCAGCCCCTATGGCATGTTTAGCATTTTGGGGCAGGGTGGGTAGTTTTAAGCGCTGTAGGTATTTATCTATTATTTCTTGGTATGTTGCTGTCTCTTGGTTAAGGTGTGGGGAGTGGTTATATAGTGATTTGAAGTATTGCTGGAATGTGTCGCCTATCTGGTCAGGCAAATCGGTAAGTGTGCCCGTTTTTGTGCGTATAGAGCAGGGGTAGGCAACCTTCGGCTCTACAGATGTTGTGGACTACATCTCCCTTGATGCTTTGCCAGCAATATGGCTGTAAAAGCATTCTGGGAGATGTAGTCCAAAACATCTGTAGAGCCGAAGGTTGCCTACCCCTGGTATAGAGGATATTTTCTTGGCTTCTATGCGTTTTTTGAGTCGTCGGGCTAGCATGGTGTCGGCTTTGTTGCCCTTTTCGTAGTATTTTTGTTTAAGCCACATCATTGCTTTGGTTGTGTCTGTAAGGGTGAGTTGTTTAAGGAGGTCTCTAGTGGCGGTTAGATCGCGCAAAGTTTGTGGGTGTGGGTTGTGGTTCATTTCTAATCTTCGTAATTCAGTTAGCGTGTCCGTTATCTGTTGCATTTTTCTCTTTTTATGCGCAGAGGCAATGCTAATTAGGGTTCCCCTGATCACTGGCTTGTGTGCAGCCCATAATGTTATTGGAGAGGTTACCGAGGTTGCGTTGGTGTCGAAGTATTCTTTTATGGATTGAGCGAGTGATAGTCTTATTTGGGTGTCATGGAGGAGTATCGGGTTTAACCTCCAAGTCCAAGGCCTTTTCAGGTCTGGTATGCGGATGGTGATAGTTATATCTGCGTGGTCTGACCACGAGATATTACCTATGGATGTGTGGGTTATCTGGGTCGTCAGGTTCGGAGAGATAAGGAAGTGATCTATGCGTGAGTATGTATTGTGTGGATTCGAGTAGAAGGTATAGTCTCGGTCGGATGGATGTTGTGCTCTCCATATATCTACTAGTGTTTGTGTGGCTAGGAATTGTGCAAAGTATGCGTAATTTCTTGATGGTTGAGATGTAGGCACCCCGCGGGTCGACCTGTCTATGGCTGGGATATGCGTGGCGTTGCAGTCTCCACCTATTATTATTCTCTTGCCTGTGAAGGCTTGTATGTGGGATGCGTAGTGGTTCCAGAACGTGTTATCTGGCACAGAAGGGGCGTAAACCGAGCTTGTGACGTAGGGGGTTGCGCCTAGTTTACCTTCTATCGTGACATATCGGCCTTGTGGGTCTGCGGTGCACCTGACGTCTGTCAGGGGGCAAGTGGTTTTTAGTAGTGTGGGCCATGTAACTCCGATTATAGTATCGATTGGTAAGGGGGAATGACCTTTTGGTTGTGAAGTGCGTTTCCTGTAGGAGTAGTATATCTATGTTCTGTCTGCGGGCCCATCGTAGGAGGCTATGTCTTTTGGTGGGTGCGTTAAGACCCCTGGCATTGATGGAGACACATTTCAGTAGGAGGGGCATTATGGCGGTTAAATGTCCAATATGGTTCTACTATTCGCCTGGGCGTGTAGAGTATCTGTGGTTAGTGGCCGGGGCGGTGGTCGCGCCCAGAGGTGGGCCGGGGTCCCGTGCCTTGGGTATAGGGCGAGGAGGGAGGTTGAGGAATAGAGGCGAGGGGTGGGTGGGGTGGGGGTAAAAGTAGACTAAAGGTGGGGTTCTCCCTATAAGGGCCCTAGGGGGCCTGTCTATTGGTCTTATACGTTGCCAATAGGTGGTGGGGTGGGTCGCCTGACGGCTCCTTAAGGGTCAAAGGTGGTAGAGGATAGAGTAGTGGTCTACGGTGGCGGGTAGCCAGAGTCGCGGTCTGGTCCTTTGGTCAAGTCATTGCAATTATCTTATTAGCACGTAGTTGTGTGTGCCACAAGTCAGTGTCCGCGGCATCACCCCCCCCCCCCCCCCCCAGCCGCCCCCCCATAGGGCGGGGCAGCCGGGGGGGGCGGGGGAAGGCCGCGTGTGTGTGTCGCCAAGGGGCGAGTGGTAGGTTTGTGTATTGTACCCAGAGTCAGTCGTCATTTGAGGGATGTGGGTCTTTCCCATAGGGCGATGCGTCTCAGTGTGGTCGTCTTCTATTGTTGCAGTCATCGCTGGTGTGTAGGGTGCCGTGGTAGGGGGCCACTGGTTATACATTAGCGTTCCTGAGCAAGATAAAGTAATAAATATTTGAACATCATCGCTTCATATTAATACAGTTATGGTTATATAAGTGCTAGTACATTCTCTTCGCATTCCTATAACATACCCATTCCTATCAGTATTGTAATTTCCCCTCATTCCCATCTTATTTTAGTTGTGTTACCTCTACGTGCTCTCCCCTTATGTGAAGTAGCTTTAGTGGTTTACATGTTGCGGAGGAGCAGGGACTGAGCTGCCTTTATGTTGTAGACTGCTAGTTGTCCAAAACTATACATTCTATGGTATTCCTTTCGTGCATGGTATTAGGCCATGTGGTCTGTCCTGGCTGCTTCGGTGTGGCTAAGTATCTATGTTTCTGTTGTGAGTAGTTCGGTTCTCTGGTGTCCCTGAGTATCGTCTTTTCCATATCGGAATCTATGTATGGTAGCTTTACTCAGGTGCTGTTATGCGGGTGTTGTGGTGCGTCCGTTGCACTTTGTTCATGCTAGAGGTAGTGTGTAGCCTGATATCATGGTCAATTGATCTAAATTTCCCCCCCCCATATTACTCACTTTATTAAAGGACTATGGTGTTTGTTTGTCCCTTTTTTTTTTTTTTTTTTTTTTTTTTTTTTTGTGTGTGTGTGAGGATGTGCATATCAGGGATTATTAGTAAGTGGCTGGGAGTCATGCTGCAAGGTTCGTTTGTGATATCGCTATATCCATGCTGTCCGCTCTGGATAGCCCCCCATAGGCAGCGTGTCTCTTTCATGCTAAGTAAGACAAAAAAGGTGGTAGCGGTTGGCGCATTGTGGAGAACATGTCTCCCATGGCGACCTCAATTACCACATACCTTATGAGTTGGCATATGAGCATATAGATTGGTACCGTATGTACATTTTAGCAGTGGTAAGGCGGATATTAATTCTAGGCCCTGTCCTCATAGGGTCGCCTGTAGCTAATTTAGCCTGGGGGATATATTCAATTATACCATGGAGTATATAAGCACAGTCTGTTCTTATAGAGTTAATGTTGAGATGTTGGTCTCTCAGGTGCGGTAGTACCTGGGTCAGGGTATGTGCACCATATTGCTTAGGTGTTTCGTGTCCCCTTTGAACCCACGTGTGTTATAGTTATGGCTATTCCTTAAGATTGGAAGCTGGGTGGGATAAGCCCATATGGTTGGGGGTGTTATGAGTGTGCAAGTGGGTGGGAGCGTGTTTATGTCTCAGCTATGGGTATACATTTGGTTATTATCATGTCATGCATAAGCAAGGAATACTTAAGTGTCCGTAATGAGGGATCATCGTCCGTTTATCTTGCTGGTGGCGGTGGCGTCTGAGGCTGTCGGTATATAGTCTCTGGGTGAACTTCAGTATGTCAAGCGTTGGAGTCTCTGGGTATGGGAGCAAACAGTCTGTGGCAATGTGTTGATCGGGGTCTTCATGTCAGTTTGCGGTGTTCAGTTCTGAGCGCTGGGGTTCAGGTTATCAGGAGGTAGCCGGCGTTGGTGGTGAGAATCTCTTTCCCTTCGGGTGGATGGTGTCTGGGTTAGGTCGGATCCCTCTCCATGGTTGGTCTCAGGGTGAGGTAGGCCCAGTCGTTCCGCGAAGTTGGCCGCATCTGCGATGTCGTGCAGGGTGTACGTGTGGTTATTCCGGCGTACCGTGAGTTTAAAGGGGTGCCCCCAGGCGTACCTTATTCGTCGTCGCGTTAGTTCCAGGGTGAGTGGTTTTAATTCTCTTCGTTTCCTCAAAGTACTGGGGGCCAGATCCTGGAAAAACATCACCGGGTGGCCTTCTATTTGGAGGGGGTTGTCTCTGGCTGCTCTCATTATGGCCTCTTTTATGTGAAAGTAGTGGAGCCTGACTATCACATCCCGCGGTCGGGCCATGCCTGGTGTGGGGGCTCGCAGGGCTCTGTGGGCACGATCCAGAAGGAGCTCGGCCGGAGGTGCCTCTGGGAGCAGGCTGCAAAATGTCTCCCTGATGGTAGATGCGAGGGATTCCATGTCGATCGTTTCGGGTATGCCTCTAATTCTTATATTATTTCGGCGTGACCTGTTTTTGAGGTCTTCCTGGGCATCCTCAAGTTGCTTCATTTGTTCCTTTAGTTCTTTTATGGCCTGATCTTGTGTATCTGCCCTGGTGGTGGTGGCGGCCATTTTATCTTCTAGTGAGCTGGTTCGTTGCACGAGGTCGGTGAGGCCTGCTCTTATGGGCGCCAGGTGCTTAGAGAATTCTGCGGCCATATTAGCCTTGATATCGTGCAGTAATCCACGGAGGTCTTCTCTTGTGATAGGGTTAGTGTTTTGGTGGTGGCTAATATCGCTTGCCGTCGAGTCGGAGTCATACTCCTTTGGGTCTCCGGTCTTTTGTTCCTCCTCCGGCCTGCGGGTTTTGAATATCGGGGCCACTGCCGACCCCTGCTTGGATTTACGTCCGCCGCCCATATTGCCGGGTACACCGTCGATGGCAGGTTTAGGGGTGTGTTTTTATTGGGTGGCTTTGGCTGCAATTGCTGCTAATATTTGCTTTTGTAGGACCAGGTTGTGCGGAGCTCTAGCAGAACGCCGCCATCTACACCGGAAGTCAAGCGCCGCCCCCCACAAATCCAGACCTTTTAAAGCCACGATGGAGGAAGTGTATTGCTGTTTCAGCCAGAGGGGGTCCTGGTGACCACAGTGTGTCTCAGTTTGTATTCCAGCGCTTTACATTAGTGTTTTGTACTCCCAATACTTACCTGTATCCTGTGATTGTTTCACACTATGTATTCCTTCTATTTCTTTTAAGCCTATTGAAGACTTTAAAGATTGTATTAATCTATAAACTGTCCACTTTTGGAAATCATAACAGCTTCTACTACAATGTTGCGTTCCTCATCTTCCAATTAGGGTATCATACACAGGGTTTAAATTTTATTTAAAGGACCACTCTAGGCACCCAGACCACTTCAGCTTAATGAAGTGGTCTGGGTGCCAGGTCCAGCTAGCTTTAACCCTTTTTTTTATAAACATAGCAGTTTCAGAGAATCTGCTATGTTTATACTGAGGGTTAAGCCAGCCTCCAGAGCCTCTAGTGGCTGTCTCATTGACAGCCGCTAGAGGCGCTTGTGTGCTTCTCACTGTGAAAATCATGCTTTCCTATGCGACCGGCTGAATGCGAGCGCGGCTCCTGCCGCGCATGCGCATTCAGCCGATGACGTCGCGAGGAAGAAGAGGAGGAGGAGGAAAGCTCCCCGCCCGGCGCTGGAGAAAGAGGTAAGTTTAACCCCTTCCTCCCCCCAGAGCCCGGTGGGAGTGGGTCCCTGAGGGTGGGGGCACCCTCAGGGCACTCTAGTGCCAGGAAAACGAGTATGTTTTCCTGGCACTAGAGTGGTCCTTTAATTTTTAGCCTGCTGGATGCATAACTGTTACCTACCTCACAAATCATGGAACTGATATAATCTGAGATGGGCAGATCGTTCTCTCGTATATGTAATGGTAATGGTCACAATTTTAATCATCCACAGTCTCCTTGGAAGTGGAATCTAATGCATTGCCTTCTAATCTTGCATAAAAGGTGTAAGTTGCGCTATGAATATTTCTCACAAAAATAATTAGCTCTATATACTTTTTTTTACAGCACTTAGCTCAATGCTTTGGAGCACACCTCTAGCACCCAAAGGGTTTATCACCGGTGACATATTAGTGTATTCCCCTCTGAGATGTGATCGTAATACATTGTTACAGCTCAGTTAGCTCTCAGAGATAAGGCATCACAGCTGTTGTCTCTTTAACCTGACCCCCCTATACCTTTGAAGTGACACTCGAAATGACATCCAGTTACCTAGCCAAATGTGAAACTGGTCTCACATTGCACAAGGATATCTATAATCTCATTTATGACTCTGGATCTTTCATTGTTACTTTATGAACCATTTAAGCCCAGCATCAACTTTATTACATTCCTCTATCCGCTGTCTGTTGCCATAACATCTGTCCATCTCAGGTTATTGAAACATGACCTGGGCCATACTCAGCCGGGAGATATCAATTTCGCTTGTATTTCCAGATAAATTGTTTGAAAATGGAGATACGATACCTCTTTTCTACCACCTTAAAGCGGTTTTATTGATATGTTTACTAAAAAACAAAGGAGTTTATTTACTAAACGGAGAATCGTGGGCAGTTGATACAGGAGTCCAAAACATTTTAGGTCAAATGCTCTAACGTTCAGCTATTTTTAAAGCTTTGCTATTTTGTCAATTTTATTTAACTATTTACAAAACTCTTAAAGAGGTAGGTTTTTCTTCAAAGGAGTTAGAACTCAGTGTGTTAATTTACGAAATCAGTGACTTCATCAAAAATGTTTATTTAGGCTAAGTATTGTCTGCTACATCTTTTGGCCAACTGCTAAGTTTTTGTTTTTACAAAAATGTTCCAAATGTTACTTTTGTGTGTATCTTTGTGTAAAGTTGCTAACTCTAAATTAAACTTGTGGAACTATTTACAGGTGTATTTGGGAGGAAATGGCGATTCCCATCTGTATTCGATTTTACCCAACCAGTCAAACACTGCTGTCTCTCCCGACCTCTTATTTGACCCAGGAGAGAAACACTTATACATCATGACCCAGACTACGGTAAGTGATAACCACAGGGTCTGCAATCAAACTGGCCAATTCAGAAGTGCACTGTAGTGAACTCGTACTGTGGTTGTGAATCTGTTCTATGTACAGTTTCCCAGTGGCATCTGGGTGATTGTATACATGGTGTCACATATTAGGTTCTTTTCTGCAGGTGGCAAAGGTTCCATTATCAGAATGTTTTCTACACACGGATTGCAAGTCCTGCCTGTCTGCTGGGGACCCATACTGTGGCTGGTGTGTTCTTCATGGCAAGTAAGTTGTTCATCTTAAAGTCCTGATGTTGAAGGTGAGATTAGAAAGACTGTATAGACTGCTTTAAGGAATCTAAATGTATTAGCGCTTACCAGAGATTTTCGTTTTTCTAGCATGTATTTCACCCTTTGTTCATAACTAAGTGACATTTAAAGAATCCTCAAAGTTTATGCTGTCCTATTATTGTTTTTATTCAATACGAACTGGTCATGTGCAATTAATAATAAATGCAGTATAAAACGTTTACAGAGGAACAAATATGTATTAATTATTATACCAATTAAGGTGTGCAGCCAAGTGTCTTGTTTCATAAAAAATAAGGCTGCATAAAGGCGTGACAAATATGTAAAACAGTGTGGAGGGCTTGTGGGAGACGGCAGTGACAAAGCGGGAACCAGAATGCTGGCACTTACCCACCCCCCGGTGCCAGTATGTCTGGGATAAGCTGAGCAAATGGGAAAAGCAAGCAAGCCCTTGTTTATATCCTAATGAGCAACCAAAGACAAGCTCTCTGTAGAGGAGAAGAGCTCCCTCAATCTATGGACACCACCAGATAGATTGTGCCCTCAGCTACCTATGCTCTAAAGGACTAGTATAGTGGTTACCAGGATCAGAGCGACATTCACTGGAACATTAGCAAATACTAACGACAGTACTGACTGGGTTCCATTCCTCACGGCTGGGTAGTGCTATTTGCAGATCCTTGGTTGGGCTCCGGGACGTTTACTGTTATGTGCCAGGAGACTCTGCAGGAGAGGTGCACTTTCTCAGTCAGCTAAAATGACGATGACTACTTGGACACAGAACCGTGATATGGAGAATTTATTTTTAAAACGTAAAACCAGCTAATATTTATGTTTTACAGTCCTACCCACATTAAATTCAGTACTCCTTTGTAAGCTGCATCAGTCCAACACAATGTTAATCCTTTGTTGTCCATATTTGTTCATCCTTAAAGTGTCAGTAGAGATTAACCTTTAAAGTCCAAATGTCCAGTTGGTGATTTTTTACTGTGTCCTTGTTGATTTACCTGTTAAACACACATGCCCAGATGTTTTTTTAAAGTAAGGGCTCCTATCTTTGGTCATGGGGTTATTATATAAATTCCAATTGATTTCATTGAATTTAAATCTGAGTGGCAAAATTAAGACAAAAATAGATAATCTGGAAAAATTCTTCATATAAACTTTAGTCATAGCTTGGCATACATTTTGCTATGAAGATTTTAATTCAATAAAGTTCAGAGTCGAAAGGGAACCTATAATCCCCAAAATACCCGTCGTTATTATGGGACTATAGGCTCCCTTCTTGCAATGTGCAAACTGCCCACTGTCATTTGCCCTGTACAAATTAAGTTAAAGGTACACTATAGTCACCAAAACAACTTTAGTTTAATCACTTCAGGACAGAGTCAATAGTACACGTTCTGATCAAAACAAAATGTAAACAAAACCTGGAATTTGCTCTATATGTTTGTTCAACCATAATTCACCTCTTTCATATTAAGTGCACCCACACTTATTACATATCATTTTATTCAGGAGAAACAGGGCTTTAATTTCACATTAACCATTCATATATGAAACATAATTGATTATGAATAAAATAAAAAAATCTGTGAGAAATTTAAAAAATTTAAACAATTGTAGTTTCGGCCTCACATTTTAGCTGTAAATGTCATAATACTGTTAGCTTTTACTGCAAAAAAGCACATATTTGGATTCAGCAAAGTCTCATGAGTACAACAGTATCCCACGTTAACAGTTTTTACGGTGTTTTGGAAATTTAACGGGTTAAATATAGCACATTCCATTTTTCAGGTTTTTCACATTGAAATTTGCTAGATTACACCGTGTGGTAGCCCAGGAATGAGATTTACCCCCATGATGGCATACCATTTGCAAAAGTAGACTACCCAAGGTATTGCAAGTGGGGTATGTCCAGTCTTTTGAAGTAGCCACTTAGTCACAAACACTGGCCAAAGTTAGCATTCATATTTGTTTTTGTGTGAAAAAAGCAAAAAACGAATATTTGGCCAGTGTTTGTGACTAAGTGGCTACTAAAAATGACGGGACATACCCCATTTGCAACACCTTGGGTTGTCTACTTTTGCAAATGGTATGCCATCATGGGGGTAATTCTTATTTCTGGGCTACCATACGGTCTCAAAAGGCAAAATAACCAGTCTGGCAAATTTCAATGTGAAAAAAATGAAATGCAAGCCTTATATTGGACTCTCTAACTTTCCAAAACACCATAAAAACTGTACATGGGGGTACTGTTATACTTGGGAGACTTCACTGAACACAAAAACAAGTGTTTTAAAACAGTAAAACATATTACAACAATATCGTCAGTAAAAGTGCCGTTCGTGTGTGAAAAATGCAAAAAACTTAACTTTTACTAAAAATATCATTGTTGTAATACAAGTTACCATTTTGAAACACTAATGTTTGTGTTCAGCGAAGTCTCCCGAGTAAAACAGTACCCCCATGTACAGGTTTTATGGTGTCTTGGAAAGTTACAGGGTTAAATAGAGTGCTTGCAATTCAAATTCTCTGCACTTTCTGCCTGGGTTGTCAGGCATGTCAATCAATTTTTGTAATTAATTAAATCACATAATTATGTTAAAATATTACTTAAATATACACGTAGAATTTTAATATATATACATATATATGTATTTAAAGTCTGCGTGTACACTTATGTAGTTATTTATGTAATCATATATATTTATGTGTATATCTATATTTGCGGTTATTTGTATTTTATATATAGATAGATAGATATATAGAATGTCATTCTAAGTGTATATATTAATAACAAAATACAGTTAGAATAAAATTGCATATGTATATATACTTTATTTTACAAAAAAGATTAAATATATATTTTTTTTAATTTTATTTATTTATTATTGTAATTATACGTGTATATATAAATATAATATATATAGATGTATTATATATATAATATATATATCTTATATATGTAACATCATTCTAAGTGTATTTTAATACGAATATATATACTTATATTAACATTAAAATACACTACGTATGACGTTACATATATATAAGATGTATATATATTATATATATATAAATACATTTAATTTATTTTAAACCTGTTTCTATAATTTTTTTTTACATTTCCCACCAGCAGGGGGACTGTCTGACATTTCAGACAGTCCCCTTTCTGGCAGATCCACAGCCAGCTATAGGGGACCTTGTGATCTCTTTGAGAGTGATCACATGGCCCTCGTGGCCTGATTTGCCGTGGGAGGGCTGCCTGGGCTGTCAGGCAGTCCTCCCGAAGAGGATCGCGGCTGAGGTAAGTAAATTTTACCTCCTGGGGGCTTAAGCCGTTTAAAGCAACGGCTTTAAAGCCCATTTAAATGGGGACGACATAGAACGCTGTAACAGCGTTAAGGGGTTAATGAAGCAGTTTGTGTGTATAGATAATGCCTCTGAAGTTTCACTACTCAATTCACTTCCATTTAGGTGTTAGACTTTTATTTCTGTTTATGCAGCCCTAGCCACACCTCCCCTGACTGTGATTGACATAAACTGCATTAAAATAAAATGGTTTCATTTTTAATCACATGTTAACTTACTTTTAAAGTTTTTGTCTTCAGCTCTGTAAATTGAACTTTAATTACATATGGGAGGCTCCTGCAGGTTCTAGCAAGCCAGTAACAGAGCAGGAGATAAGACATTCTAAATTAAACAGAATTTGCAATAATGGAAATGTAAACATCAGATGACTCTTTCAGGAAGTGTTTAGGAAGGCTGTGAAAGTCACATGCAGGAAGGTGTGCCTAGGGCTGTATAAACAAAGTGATTTAACGCCTAAATGGCAGAGAATTGAGCCGTGAGACTACAGGGGCATTATCTATACACTAAACCTGCTTCATTAAGCTAAAGCTGTTTTAGTGTCTGTAGTGTCAGTTTAACCCCTTAAGGACCAAACTTCTGGAATAAAATGGAATCATGACGTGTCACACACGTCATGTGTCCTTAAGGGGTTAAGGAAATATTACTCACCTTGTTTCCAGCCTCCTGTTTCACCTCTGATGATGTCAACAAGCATGCTGGCATCACCCACAGTTCTCATAGAGAAGCACTGGATTGAAGAGTGCCTGTGCGGCAAAACACCATGCTCCTCCAATCAAATGTATTGCAGGACTAACTTTTACTTAGTTGTGGAGACATAACACCACCACTAGAAACTTGTTTAACCCTTTAATGTATACATTGCCATTTTTACAAAAATAAAATCTTTATCGAATACAAACATTGACTTGTTAGAATTCCAATGAATTTCCAAATCAGTCTACTTTTGTCTTGGGTATTTTTCCTACAATTGACAAATTTGGAGCTACTACTGTCAAGCTTTATCAAGCCCTTAACCATCACTAGTGACGGCTGTGAGGAAAATAACTCCTGACGGGTTTGTGGGATCGTCCATAGACATCAGTGTTGTAATCTCTTAAGTGTTGTACTCTTGCACATTCACGAGAGTACAGCATTGGTGTCAGCTCCTTAACAAAGTGGACACAAAGTGCATAAATCCACAAAGTTGTGCCTTCAGTCCAGAAGCAACCAAACTATTCCAAACCAAAACAATGCAAGGACTGGGCACCGACATAAAATTGAAGATAGATTTATTTAAAAAAAAAACAAAACCAACATTTTGGCTCTATGTTTGATAAAGGTTCACACAGAGCCTCCAAATAAATCTGTCCTTAACTTAATGCTGGTGCCCAATCCTTTTGTTCTTGATGTCAGCTCCTGGCAGATGAAGTGTCAGGAACGGAATAGAAGACTATGGCGGCAGCCGTGTGGGACAGCTTTGGGTAGGTAAAACTCACCCCTGGACCATATAGCCAAAGCACTGCCAGTGGCAAAGCCACAATCAGGGATCTTTACAAAACATGTAAAGACCCCAGAAAGTGACATAGCCGCGTTAAGCGTAAATATAAGGAGCCAAAACCAACTCTTCTTGACCTACCCAAAATCTTCTGTCTGCAGCAGATATTTCCCTTGAGTAGCCTTAAAACAGGAGATATTTGATCACACTAGTTTAAAGAGAACATTTTGTTTTTATCTAACCATCACTTAACCCATATAAATGAAATATGTTCTATTTGGAACGTAAGATAATCTGTAAATCATCAGTACATCCAAATGTGTATTTATTCTCCCCTCGATTACTCGTAATGCACAGGGCTTTGAAACACGCTGCCCGTGACTCTGTGGTCTGTCATTAAGTACAAGTGCGCATATGTGACTAAGGCCTTGATTGAAAACATTTTCCGAATGATTCAATTTTGTTAGAAAAAATTCAAAATGATTTATCTTCAAAAATTCTTAGAAACTTTAATGGTGACTTCCCTTAAATAAATAATTGAGAATTTTTTTCCAACAGTATTGAATCTTTAGGAAGCTTATTAATTCAAGGCCTATGTGAGAAACTGATGTCCAGTGTAGATGTGTATTTATTTTTTACTTTAATTTCACTTTTGTGAAAATCCTTAATTGGCCCATTATTTCCCCCCCAGATGCAGCAGACGACATGAGTGCTTGCGTTCAGGACAGAAGAACCAGTGGCTTTGGGCCCATGATCCAAACCAGAAATGCCTGACAGTACAAAGTCTGAGTCCAGCAAATATCAGCAAGGAAGAGAAGAGAAATGTAAGTGTATATAATACAGAGGTTTCTTACTGCTGAGTTGGGAATACATTTGTTCTCCTTGCCATTTTATTGGAAGCATATTTACTTCAGAAGATACATTGTATGAATAAGGCCCTAGTCAACTTCTCCTGTAGAAGAATGGCATACGAAGCTAAGGTGGGCTGTTACGGAGGACAACAGAGACTGGCATCCATTTAGGATAATGTTTTATACTACAGGACCATTGAATGCTTCAATCTGATTGGTTGACGAATGTTCTAAGGTGTGCATTATTTTCAGGGAGACGCACGGCTAAAGTAGTTCCAGACAGGTCTTGACCGCATTACAGTTGCGTAAGAAATTAGTCCTATATACAAGAGCGTTTTAATGACAAAAACTTGACAAACGTCTTGAAATACATCATCTGAGCAATGTTTCGAGGTGTGGTAACTGTAGTATAAGCGGAATAATTGACTCCAGGCCGTTGAATTATAAGAAAAAAATAATGCACACCCGAGGTGTAACGGCCACTCCGCTTCGCGTCGTGACCACATTACCACCTCGGGTGTGCATATATCACTCCTCCATCCTTTTACAACACTTAATATGGACACTTTTTGTAATAAGTGGTAATCCCAACTCTTTATTTGTAACCATGAAAGATCCTTAATGCTTGCAAAGGAGACCGGAGAACCTCTGTCTGAAAAGGATAAATATTGGTGAAATAATTTAGGCAGAGTCAAGTCCCCAAAGCAAACATAGTGATTTGTGAATTGTTTTACATTAGGAGCTCATAAATGTCACATACTATCAGTCAGATCAAAATGGTTAAGGTTATGCTTAGTATTTGAATATGACATAAATAAGTATTCTGGCTCCATCTGGTGCTATCTGTTTGTCACTGCATGAGTCAGTAATATTAAATGGTAAAGGGATCTGAGATTGCTCCCATATACATTGAATACATCATATATAACAAAGATAAATGCTGTATTCAGTGTAAAATATATTGATTTACAAATGTCTCCTCCTTTCCTGTGCCTCTCAGTGAATACCACAAAGTATGCCATTGTTAATCATAAGAAGGATTTGAAAGAATGTATACATTTATTGTGCTAGCAGCATAACAAGCTTCTCGTATTGGTTACATTTTTATTAGATCTATGAAATGCTATGTTTCTAAGCTCAAGTTGCGTTCACTTCATCAGTACGTGTGTAATTTAATTTGTATCAGACTTCAGGCTGCCCTCAGCTGTCAATCAAATTAATCTGCAGTACCATCCAATTGACATGCAGCTAGTTGCTGAATATAAAAATAGTGAAGTTGAAATATGCCCTACATTTACACAACAATAAAACAGGGGACAAAAAGAAACTAATGCAATATACATCTGAGTGGGTTAAGGCCGGTACAGTAAATCAATCACGAGAAATTAAGCGATTCAAATATAAATTAGAAAACGGGTTATTTCCTAACATCAAATTGTATTTTTATTGATTTTAGAGATGGGCTATGTAACGAGAAACTGATGATCAAATTGTACTATAGTTATTTCTTTAAAAAAATATTGAGTGAGGGTCTGTGTGTGTGTGTGTTTGTGTGTGAATGAACATGTGTCGGTGTGTGCGCCTTGTATTGCTGGTGTTGGTGTTTTGTATCGGAATTATTTGTTTAACTTTTTTAATATAACACCCATCACATTGATATGATCTACTTTCATCTTTCTCTGTGGGTCTGCTTCCACTCTAGTGCCGTGAGGCAATAGTGAAAGAGGTCTACGACAGATGTCCACTGACAGACCTCTACTCTATTGAGATTACCACCAACTGGTATTAAGGGAATACACTGCTTCACTGGACAAGCTGCATTTATTCCCTGGCCAATTATATAGGATTTAAGTGTTGGAAGCCCACTTTTTAGAAGTAGATAGATAAATAATCAATAACATTTTGTCTGTGCATTAGTGCTTGGAGTTTATTTGTGGGTTATAATTGTTTAATGGGTGAAAGTGTAAGGTAAGTATGTGTGTGTATGTAAGTTGTGTATGCATAATGATGTACAAATTATGTGCATGTAATTGTCTATGCATGTGTGTGCTTGTATTTATGCATGTGTGTAGTCATGTGTATGTAGAAGCAGTGACTTTATGTGGTGCATACATATGTCTAGTTCTATTGAGTGTTTGTGTATTTAAAAACAAGTGTATTCCACTGTACAGTCTCATATTATTGTAATTGCAATGTATAGCAGTAAACTTTTACAGGAGGAGAATAATTGATTTCTAAGTAGTCCATCCTGATTGTTCCTACAGATCTTTCTGTCCATCCCTGATCTCCCCTCCTTGGAGTATGAAGAGTCCTACTCATGCTTCTTTGAAGATTACGAGAGCCGTGCAGTTAGGACACAATCTGGGGTCATGTGTCCTTCACCAGATCCCAGCAAAGTCCCCGTAATTAGACCTGGCACGGGTTAGTATAAACTGCAATATGACTTACTGACTCTTAATAAAATAAATGTATGTAATAAAAGTTCAGATACAAACCATTTAGCCTAATATAAAAAAATACTTTACCGTGACCACAAGATGTTTTTTTGTTTCTTTTTAAAAACAAACAAAACAAGACCCTTTCATATAAGTTGTGTAGCTCAGCAGGTAAGTGCAACACGGTAGTACTACTGTAGAGTAGTGGCATCGTAAATAAAAAATATATCACATAAATTGTAATAAGGTCAGTTATTAATAATCAGGATATAAAACATCCAGTCTAGAAAAAGTATTTTAAATAGTTTTAATGTGGCCAAACATTTTGTTCGATTTTTTTTTTTTCCAAATCATTCAGTGATTTCAGGTACGAGATCCTCTTTATTGACCAGCTAAGAAAATAAAAACACAACATGTTTGTGGCAGTGAGTGTGTGAATAATGGGTTTGTGGGTTGTGATGTTTTTTTTTTTTTATTGAATAATTGTTCCACATCCTCCTCTTTCAACTACTCATCTACTGGTCAATAAAAACCCACCAGATTGTCAATCGCATGAGATATGTGTACAATAGAAACAACTGTAACGCATTATTGGTTTTCAGATCATGTACGGGTTAAGCTACTCCTTCGTTTTGGAGAAGTTACAATAACTACAGCAGAGTTCATATTCTATGACTGTACCGCAGTGGCCCAGCTATTCAAGACAGCACCGTAAGTATCACAAACAGGTGTACACTAAGATTAAAGCAGTTCTACAACATCTACCTTGTGCCCAAGACAACTGAGGTTATTATCATTTAATGTAGTTGTTTAAATCTATACTTCTGATCTTAAAGCTTTCACACGTCAGTTATTATAACCTATATTGTTCATGATTCACAGCTAGCCAGATGGCAAGCAAATATTTTGTTCAGAATATTATGAATTTCGATACTACAGTCAGAGAATTTCTGGCTTAATATTTGCAATTCCTTTGTCAATTGTTCACAATTTTTAGTTTAGAATGCAATTATTTTTTTCTCTCTGCAAATTTAGATGCCGGGGGTGTGTAGGCAGTGACTGGGGTTGTAACTGGTGCATTCATCAGCATGTTTGCACACACAAAGCAACATGTGAAGAGGGAACAATAATTTACAATAAACTGGTAAGCCATGGAATGCTTTAACTTTATTTTCCGTCTGTTATTGTTCAGTATGTTTTCTAGACTGTTTTCTGCCATTCTATTATTCCTGGTTTCTAACATCTTCCTTTGTATCCTTTATTTGTCATTACTTCATTTCACATCTTTCATTTTTACCTTTATTCATTCAGTATTTATTTCTTTAATTCATCTAGTTTATTCTCCATACTCTTCCATATTATATTGTTATACCCTCCCTTCTTTCTCTCATTCCTTTACGCATCCTTCTTTTCTTCAATTCTGATTTTTTAAAAATGTTTCTTTATGTCTTCCTTTCATATTTATTTCCTTCTTTACTAAACTCTCTTAATTCTTCTTTTTACCTCTTTATATTGTTATATTTTTTTCCTGCTGAGACTTATTTTCCTTTCACTTCGTTCTTAATATGCATATTTATTTATGTTCTCTCCTTTTATGCTCACCAGACACATATTCCTGTACCAGAACCAACCCCACCTCCTGTGTTTCCTTCAGAACCGATGCCCACTTTGATTCCATCAACCAAAGCCCCCGGAACAACTCCCAGTCCTACCCCAGAGATTACAACAAGCACCACCACCACTGAAAGCACATCTATGATTTTCACTGAGACATCTCCTACACCCATCCCTACATCAGTGCCAACCACCTATCTTCACACTACCACAGTATCTACTCAGGCAACAACGATGATACCACAGCCAACAACAGTTGAACTCACCACTGAAGACACTATTCCATATTTTACAACACTACCTCCTACAGAAGAGCCAGTCAGTCTCCCAACAACAAATCCGACTACCCTGTCAGTAACTGTATTTACTAGCCCTCCGGTTGCAGAAGATGAAACTTTGCCCCTCACTACTGAAACAAATGTAAACGAGGAGGACTGGGCAATCAGCAATGCCACCACTATTAATGTTACCATACCACCCCTTGTTCCTGCACCAACCATGTCTGATAATGACAGTGAAGTGCCCTTAGCACCCACCACATTCCATCCAACACAGAAACAGATTACATCAGCTGTTCAGCCAATAGCAACCACCAATGAGGATCTTGGTACCCCTACTTCAACTGATTTTCCAGGTGATCCAGAGAGTGAAATTCCATATTCTGAAGAGCCGCCTACTATACCGATGGAGGGTCCATCAGAAGAAAGCTTGGATCATACTAAAGCAGATGATTGGATGGACTCTACTGTAATGGAAAATGACACAATATCTTTCTCAGCTTCTACTATACTTTCTGGTGATGGGGACAGTGATGGTATTTCGCCCCACTTTCCTGGCATCATAGATCATGGAATGGATTATCAATTTGATTCCCCAGAATGGATTGAACTGGTGAGAAAGCCTATAGGTTTCCTGTTTTTTTTTTTCAAAAAAACAATTCTAACTTGTTCCAACATTGCTTTTGGGCTGATAATAAGCTCCATCCAGACCTTTGATGTTGATGCTGCCTGATTGATTCATGTATACTGAGTGATCTAATAGGTAGAATTGGGCATTCGTTTTCGGATTAACTCAAATTCGACCAAATTTTTGTCTAATTACAAGGAGGTAGCTACCGGCTCCCTCCTTGTAATTAGATCATTTAAAAATAATAGCAGTAGCGTGATATGCCATGTCAGAGTGCTCTGATTGGTTGGTTTAGAAGCCAACCAATCAGATAACGAAGTTTAAAATAGTGTAGCATGGAAAAGCCCTTATAAGGGCTTTTCCCACTATGCATGATCAGCCTGCTCAAAATCTTGATGGGACAACTTGGATCTATTTTTAAGCGTTGGTTGTTTTTCTCTCTCTCTCTCTCTCTTTTTTTTTTTAATAGTTGTGATGGGACTTTAAAATTATTTTTAAAAATGCAATAGGTGGTAGTTATATGTGTAAAATGTGCTTCTAAGAAAACATATTTTTTAATCTTTATATGTAATACGTAGTTAAAGTTAGCTGCTTAAACACCTAAAGTTTATCCTTCACTAACTTAAACATGTGCAATACATGTTTTAATGGTGGAGGGCTTAATTTAGCTGTCCTAAGTGGTTTAAACCATAGAACAACAATATAGGTCGTAGACCGCTAAATTAAGAGCTCCACCATTATTGGCCATTTGGGGCTAAAAAAAAAGAAGCTTTAAGAAGATAGAAGACCTTTGTTGGTAAGTATGATTTGTTTTTCTAAACCGTTTATTTGCCCCTATCATTTTTATTAGGGGAAGTGGGATAGGCAGGCATTTTATTTTTTACTGGAGTAGGAGTTGCTAGGGGCTTGAGGTTGGGGAGGAAGGACTTTACAAAATTAATTGTCCATAATTTTAGTGGGCTGGACAATACTATGGGTTGGGCTGGGGGTGACATTAAGATTTTTTTTAATAGCTCCTACCTGCCACGGCACTGGCTACTCTCTGTTTAGTAGACATACCCCTACTTGTAGCATGGCACTTAAGGGCATGAGTGAGATTTTAATCCTCTCTTATAATAATATGTGGATCATGACCCCTACAGGATTTGATTTGTTAATCTTTCCCTCTGCTTACTGCTGCTTCCATTTGTAACCTTTTACTCAATGAGTCAGAGGATAAAAATGAAAGCATTTGTCCGAATTTCTTTTGCAACAAAAATATAGAAATTATAAAAATATAAAAAATATAACAGACAAACATAAGGAACAATATTCAGAAGATACGTTAGTTAAAGGGGGAAACATTTGGAGAGAGTATTCTAGGAGCAATAGTTTTCAGAGGGCCGAATTCACAGAACCTTTAGCTCCCATATTAAGCCACAAATTTACATTTTAATAGTTCCTTCCTAATAACATGATTTATTTAGGACAATACCATACATATGGACACAATTTAATTATATATTGTATTTGAATGGTTATCTATTATTGAAGGAAAAAATATCTTATTTTATGTACCGGTACTTATTAGATGCAAAGTGGTAATGAACCACAAAATGTTTCTTTAAGCACAATACATCCAGTTGGAACTCCATTGGATTCTCGGCTTCAAACAGGGCTTTGAAGATGAAAGCATTGAGATGACAAGAGGGTTCAAGTGACAGATTGCATTTCTCTTCTGATGCACAGCCAATCCTGTCACCCTATTAACTCACAGAGAAGTGGGCTATCTTTGAAATAAATTAAGTCTGCACTGCAGATCTTGATTTTCAAGGTTGGCTAAATTTGACCGCTATCGCCATCCTGTACAATGATTTACTGTACTTATTAAGGTGTTTTCAAAAATACATGTGGAGAATCACAAATAGATATAAGCCAGTCTGATTTCTGCATAAAAATAAATTATATAAATAATCTGATCGATGGTCAAATCCCTATCTTTTCTTTAATAATATACCAATACGATTTAATAAACCAAATAAGCAAGTATAAAGTTTAACAAGGACTTTGTGAAAATGGTAAAAGGATACTGTGCAGATGGATGCAGAATGATGGCTTTGGCATTGGTTTGAGTTTTCACAGAACCAACTGGAGTGAAGTGAATGATGTTAGAAATTTGGTAAGAGCTCACAGTTTCCACCCGCCCATTAGCTGGTGGTGAACAAAAATTCAGTCCTAGTGACTTTTGCATGGACCCTCCAGACTGGCAGTGGTGAATAACTTTTAGACCTGTCTAGTAGCGTTGAGCCCTGTTATGCAGGAGTCAAGTGTGGATTCCTATATTAAACGGACACATGAGGCACCAAAACAACTGCATCTAAATTAAGTTGTTATGGTGCCAGGAGGCCCCTGACGGCACTCTAACCTCAAGGGATTAAACCATTCTCGAACGGTTTGACCCTAAAGTTGCCTCCACATGTCCCCAGGGGGCATCCATCTTTTGAATTTTCCGGTTCAGGAATCGCACATTACCGCCAGGCAGGGGCACAGCTCATTGCCTAAGAGTGGTCATCTCATGCTCTCAGCCAATCAATGATGCCCCATTCACTCAACTGGCTTGGAAATAAATGTACCTTTTCCAAGCTAGTTTAGTGAATGGGGAGTCCGTGATTGGCTCATAGTGTCAGCTGACCTTCGCCAGGTGGCACTCCGCGCTTCCTGAATCTGAGAATTCAGAATCCAGATACCGCCTGGGGAGCAGTGGACATCACCACTGGAGGCAGCTCTGGGGTTAAATCGTTTGAGAACAGTTTAACACCTTGAACGTAAGAGTGCCTCCAGGGGGCCTCCTGGCACTGTAACAACTTAATTTAGATGAAGTTGCTGGAGTGTCCCTTTAAGTACTTGGAGAAAAATGAATGTATATGTTGCACAGAACAAAATACTTAGATTATATTATAGGCAACCCTTGGGGGAAACATTCCAATTTTATTGTAAGCCCCTTTAAAGCACGAGTCATCTAGATAGAGTTATATCTATATTAGAGGTAATCTTTCTTTATTATTAAATACGTTGTAATTAGAAATATTGTCATGGATTAACAGTTATACCAGTACTTTAAGAAATTATTCAGTTATTAAATCTATTTATATCATTTATAGACATTGTGTCCTTCTCTGCAATTAAACAATTCTCAAGAACGTTCTCAGCTGGACACTAAGGTCGGGAACTTCAAATTTATGGAGGTAGTTTGGTATAATACTCTTTTTGTGAAGGACTGGTTCTTTAATTGATAATAAAATGACGTGCAATGCACTATCTGTAGCTTGGCAGAATTTCTGCCTAGAATAGTTAACATATTGAAGGCTTTGCATTCGAGCCAGCTGGCTCACGCCAGGCACAATTATGAGCAGGGACACTTTATTTGAGATCTCTCTGGCATTCACATCTTATTGCTGTGAAACCCTCCTGGTTCTGCTGGTGCCAGCTGGCTTGATGTAGACCTGGCTGTCACAAGAGATGTCCCTTTGTGTTCAAGGACAATATCATTGGTGTTCTGTATTTTTATTTTCCAGTAAGGGGCCCCATTAAGAGCAAGATCTGACTGTAGATTAAGACCCCCTGGCAAGCATTGATTTAAAATTTGTTTTAACCCTTTGCTTTTTGAACTCAACAGGCAATGCGTACTTACCTCTCAAGGCCATAGTGCCTATTCGGACCTCGTAGCCTCAAGTTCCATTCCTGGTTCTCACAAACATATATTAACCACTTTTAAATTCACATAATTCTAAAACCTGGAGAAAAAAAATCTGTGAAGCATATTGATAAAAACAAAAATTGCCATAATATATATACAAGACTTACTGCCAATAAGGTATAAGGGCCTAGTTAGGTTAGCGGGATCCCTTCGAACCTCATTTGTACCAACAGTAAAATAAAGTTATTTAAGAAATGTATTTATATATGGTTTTTTTTGGCAGAATGAGGAAGAATTATTTTGGGGTCCAGATGCTTGTCCTTGTGTAGAAAGCATTCAGAGCTCTTCCCTGATACCTGTCAATGTGGAACGAAAAATAACACTGCTTGGAAAGAATTTTTATCATTACCAGGTATCTAGAATTTTTTTATATTAATATATTAAAATGTTTGTGATTGCTGAGAGATATGTACTTTTTTTTTTTTTTTTTTTTTTAATTTGTATTTTATTGAGTGTTTTGCAACATAGAATACAACTTATACAGGGTATGTCTTGGAGGCATGTATTAGTCCTTTGCTTCTTCTATAAGTCAGAGTTCTGTTGCTCATTCAAACGTGTCACACAGGTTGTCTTCAGTTGGGTTTTGTCATTGTCTGGTGTGTGTTCTCGTCTACTGTGAGTTGTTGTGTTTCGGCTGTGTTGTGTAGTCTTGTGTGGCTATGTGTATCTATGGTGTCGGGCTTCAAGGCTATGTGGTTTTGCGTCTCTTAGGTGTTTTGTGAAGTGTCTGAGGGGCAGAGTGTCATGGGTTACCTTCTAGTCCGTCCTTATGTGGGGCTGTCGCTTTCTCTCTATGTGAGTCTCGTGTGGTCTATGAGTCATATAGCCTAGTATGGGGTTAGGCATGTGGCAGGACAGTCCTTGTTTTAGGGCCGCTCTGCCCTTAGGCTCTCCGGCGTCTTTGCTGGAACCTGGATCCCTCCGGGTCAGGCCGCAGTATTTCTTGGTTCTTTACCCGGTAGGTTCATAGACTTCCAAAACGCCGTGGGATCTTCCCCAGCTGATAGGGTAAGTGTTTCGTGTGCATTTTGGATGTTCAGCGTTCCATCGTCTCCCCAGCGGTACCGGACCTCTGCCTCTCTCAATTTCTTGGCTACTGGTGCCAGTTGTCTTCTCGCTACCAGCGCTGCGAAGGGAAGGTCTCCATAAACCGTCACACTGCAGCCCTCGAGCCGGAACACCTTGATCTCTCTGGATTTGTTGAGGATAGCGGTTCTCACCCCTATGTCTCTGGTGATGACTATTATGTCTCTTGGTGCCTACTGTGGTGCTGCTGCCGCTTTCCGTACTCTGAACGCTGAGACCACCATCCCTTTGGTGTCTTTGCTCTTTAGGCCCATCGAGTCCACCAATCTCTGGACGAAGGGCAGCAGGACTTCGTCACCCACTGTTTCTGGGATTCCCCGCATGCGGATATTTTTGCGTCTGTGGCGGGATTCCAGTGCGGTCACCGACCGGGTAAGTTTCTGCACCTTCGTGGCCAGATCCTCGATTTGGTCGTGGGCGTCCTGCATCTGGTGTTCCCTAGTCTGCTCTTTATCTTCTATGTCAGAGACCCTCTTGCGGAGGTCTCCTATGTCTGCTTGTGCTTCCTTTAAATCTGCTTTCCAGACTTGCCTTATGTTTTGTAGGAGGCTTTTAATGTCTCCTTTAGTCACTGGGGAGGAGTCCTCGTCGGAATCCGTTTCTGGGTATTCTTCTCCCGGTTCAGGCGAGGTAGATAGGTCTCCCTCCTCCTGGGACGCTTCTGAGGCCTCCTCTTCAACCCGAGCCGCGGGCGCCATTTTGGCTGGAGCCGCGGGCGCCATTTTGGCGGGAGCCGCGGTCATGGCTGCAGGTCTCTCAAAGGAGAGCCTTATGTCCGGCATTCTCGGGGTCGCTGGCGGCTGGTTTCTTCTGTTTTTGCGCCCCATAGTAGTCTCTGTCGGAGGGTGAGTAGGGATGTCGCCAGTGGTGCTCCTGTATTTCTTTTTCCTGCTCTATTTTGTTTTCTGTCTCGGAGCTCCAGAGGTTTGCGTCCGCTCTGGTGCTCGTCCGGCCACGCCCCCCCGAGAGATATGTACTTTAACGTTGTCCTGGACCATTGGTAAGATATAGGAATAATCCAAAGATCTCAAATATGAGTGATGATTGGCATTTCAGAAAAGAGAGCTCTGTGTGTAAAGGCGCTTAGTAGATAAACCAAACAATGGATGCAGGTGAAAAAGCAGCTCACACTCGTGTGAATACCCCCAAATTTCACACACAAAATATAATGCAAAAAAACAGATAACCCAGGTGGACCCAACCACTATAGGTGTCTCTTAGTGTAGCGCTAAGAAAAGCAGACTTACCCCTATATACTCTGGGGAATATGCAATAATATAATTCCTATATAAAAAGAGATCTACACAATGGTGAAGTATATCAAGGTCCAATAACATAAATGTGAAGATAGTAGGAACCACACTCACATGGTTAAGAGCCACATACGGATAGGCTCAAATCACTTCAGCATAGGTATATTAAGGTAATACCAAAACCTTCTTATGGTGTCCGGTAAGTATCCTCACCAAAAAAGGAAAGAAAAAAGGATGATTGGCATTTGCCTACACTATTTTAATGATCAAAAACTCTTGAGTGAAACTTTGTTGCATAATGAGAAAAGAACGTTGTAGTTGAAGCAGTTGGCATAAGGTCAAAATTAATATTCTTGTTATTTTCTGTTCAGCTTCTTAAGAAACATGTATTCATTATTTGCTGTCATCACAGTCTAGTCCCCAAAGAATTGGTGTCAGCATGGAATAACACTAACAGCTCAGTAAAATGACATTGTTGTTAAATGAATGAAACATTCCATTTTGGAATAGGATCATGAAAGCAGAAGTAGCATTTCTTGTAGTGAGAGCTCCTCAAACCCTTACCCAAATAAATGTTGCCAGGGTGAGGAGTACTGCGTAGAAGTATAGAATGTACTTATCTTCAGCACTTCTGTATTCTAGTGATGTTATTGCCCAAGATGCTCTGGCATCTCATAAAAATATGAAGACTGTAACGGAGCTCCTGTACCCAGAGTGGTACTTCCATTGTAAATTCTCCCAGGTCCCGTAGTGAAGCAGTTGATTATAACTCCAGCATAACCAAACATCACTCAAGACTTGATGAAGGGTGCAAGAACTGGTTTATTCAGCCAGAAGTACCCACAATGATACACAGACCCCCAGCATGCTGTCTCTATTCAGAAACTCTTAAGCCTGCCCAGGCATCTCTGTGTCTGGGAGATAATTGAGTTGATAACAGGTAAACTAATTATCTCCCAGATACAGAGAGTTAAACACAGAAATACCCCCAAAATATATATTAAACATTAGGGTATCCCTGTTATAGCTCATTTTAAAGCGCAGATCCGAGCGCCATTACTGGGAACATAGCACTCAAATCCAAAAAGAGTTCCACGCAGTCGGGTCAATTCTCAGTAATTTACGGGGCAAAATATCTCTTTAGAAAATGAGAGCTCCCTATCCAGGGAGCGATTGTCAAGTTACTGGGATAGAAGCTTACCTTCAAAAAGCGCTATTCTGGGTCGCGGGAAAAGGGGAGAAAATGAGGGTACAAAATGACCGGGAAAACCAGAAGTAAGTGGCCAGGCCGGAGTTCTAGAGCAGGTTTAGGCTGGTCCAGCTGATAGCGCCTAGACACTCCGACTCTCGGAGTATATCTTAATTGTTAGGAAACAGGGCAGTGAGGTAGGAGCTTAGTGGATCGTAGTCTTTTAGAAGTGAGTTCATCACAAGCACATTTGTGCTTTGGTATTGCTTCTGTGGTTCCATTTGAATAAATGCGCAGTGAAATGACTCTGTGGAGGTTAGAATAATTTGCATTGTGTGCTCTGACAAGTCAGTTGTATATTGTAAATCATTGAAGAAAAAGTCTTCAGATTTTTAGAAGAAAAAAAAAAAAAGACCACAACCATTATTTAACTTATACTATTTTTGCGCCAGGCTCCTCCTCCTCCTCCAGTGTCAGCCGATGGGAAAACCCAATGCAGTTGCATTAGGCCTTCCCTGTAGAAAAGCATTGACGCAGGGCTTTCCTATGTGTAATTTAAAGACACTGGACTTCCTCATGCAAAGTGTCAAATTTCATAAAACAGAGGCAGTCTTAACGTTGGAATGTAAATATTGCAGTGTCTTTGAAACTGCAATTTTGCAGCTGCAGGATTAAGGGGACAGAGACACTGAACCCAGTCAATGAGATGAAGGTCTGGGTGTCTATAGTGTCCTTTTAATTGAGTATAATACTCAGAGTTCTAATTGGACATCAAATCCAATTGCTTTTATTTGTTTTACAGGATCAGGAGCGGAATTATCGGTGTGTTCTGGTTCTAGAAGGAAATATGGTGGTTACAGATGCATTTGTGGAAGAGGATGCATTGGACATATCCGTATACTATATTTCATGTCAATTACACCAGGTAAGAAATGCAAACACAGGTTATACTGGGAGATCATGTGGAATTACCAGCATGTTTTCCAATATCTGTTATGCCCTTTTCCCAATAACCAGCTCTGCACCAGACGTAGAGTTTCTGCTGTTAGACAGGCAAAGAGTAATTTCCATGGTCACATTCTTTATACAGTAGCTAAGCGATCTTTGGCATTCCAAGTGCTTCAGACTATGGCATTTCTAATGCTCAACCCAGACTCTAGCCAAGCATCATGGGAGATGTCGTTTATAGTAGGGTACCTACATCTGTCAGACATGGAGCCCAAGCACCAATGTTGTTCCAGGTCAGAGAAAGGCAAACTGTGGAGCAACAGCTGCTAGCATATTCTGTGGGCTGCAGGTATTCTTAGTTTAACCTGTTGATGGCCAGAGTATGAACATGATGCAATGCTTGACTCTTAGATACCCAAAGAATCTAATGTTCACCTGTGCAAATGTTCTGTTTGCAAACACTGTTTCCTATTTTGCTCTCAGCTATCAATTTCCTATCAAGTTATTTTATTTATTATCTGATATTGTCTCCTATCAGTTTGCTCATATTTACTTAACGATAAGAATGAATAGAAGGGAAAGGATAATAGAGCTTTCAGACCTGGATTAACAGTTTGAAAAAAAAATTGGATCAACTGGAACTTTTACACATATATACACAAATGGAATCTATCACAGATACTCATTTTTGCTTGATATATCTTTAGATGATTTAAAAAAAATGGATTTTCATTGAAACAAAATCTTTTTTCAGAATCGCAAACTGTGTGGTTAATCCACTAGGGGGCAGCTCTTTTTTTATATCCTCTTGTAGAACTGCTGCAGAGTAGTTGCCATGTTTTTTATATAGTGTACTCATCAGACAATTTACAGTCAGGGCTTTAACCTCTGTCTCCCAGGACCATAATCCTGCCACTATGTTAGGGTTTACTTATTGAAATTTTGTAAATACATACATATATACATTTTTAGATTTTAGAATTTTGTAATAGCTTTTTGTGTATTACTGAGCAATGCCAGAAGCATCAGTGTTTGAGCCCTGGAGCTCGTATTTTATCGTTCTAGCCCATTCACAGGCATACCATGGGTAGTTCAAATTTATTTGCATTTCTTCTTTAATTTGTGAGTTTGTTTTAACCAGACTTGATAACATCTCACTCTTGTTCCAGTACAGTTATCTGGTGCCCCAACCAGAATATAATGCCATGGTGTTTGTGCAGAGAGAGGACGACCTGCGAGTGGACAGCTCAGAAGATCTCCATGGTAAGTGAGATGCGATGTTCTTCAATCCAGAGTCAGTCTGCTTTGCTGTTTCCTGATTGGTTGACACACTTATCTTCATACCCTGTGCAGTGACTCTGTATAACTGTTCTGTGGGACATTCGGACTGCAGCCGCTGCCAGACTGCTGATCCCAAGTATCAATGTGTTTGGTGTGGAGGGGAAACTCCAAGCTGTGTATTCCACGAATCCTGCACAGAGCAGGTCGCAGGGACCTGTCCTGCTCCACTCATCAGCTCCGTAAGTAGATATCAAGCAACAGAATACACATACCTTCAAACATTCCAAATGGACAAAGAGGGACTATTACATTTTAAGGGTGTGAGTGTGGCCTGGGGGTGAGTTTGTTCTGAGAAATTTTAGGTGACTTACAAATAACAATTTATGCAACTAAAGTGTAGCTTAGATCAAGAGCAATGTGTCTTATTTACACAGACTGATTCTAAACACATGTATTATAGTTTAAAGACACATTACTGTGAGTATTATTGCTGTGGAGCTCTTAGAAAAGTGGGACATAAGGATAGAAAAGAGGGATTTGGGTCCAAATAAAGACACCTGGGAGGTATGGAATACATATTGGCCAGTTCATTGATGTATCTTGATATAATTAAGATGACAAAATAACCAGATAGTTGGACCCCAGTCAGGGATGCCAAATAAGCTAGCCTCATTTATGAATTATAGTATAAAGTATTTGAGCATTATTTATTAAATCTTAAAAAATGGATATCCATAACGCAATAGAGAGAACAGGAAAGGGAATAGAAAAAGGCTTAAGCATTTAATGTATGATACTGAATGACACCTCAGCAAAGTGTTTGCATGTGACAGCTCCCCAACAAGAGGCTGCTGTCACATGCCACCTGGCATCAAGTGGCTGATATTTCACCTGTATCAATCAGGAATATTAGATGACAGGTGACACAAATAGAAAATAGTGGCTATGGTACAGCTAATAAATAAAAAGCATGATTAGTGTTCACCCATATCTAATGGGCCTGGACCACTAGATAAAATACCATTGATGGTAACTGATGACAGACTATTATGATGGAACATGTTTAGATTTCCACGTTACTGGGGGTAGGTGGATTTGAGTCTACATGGTAGATGGATGTAGCCATAGCTAATGTATTTAAACAATGTGCCTGATCTATAAATATGCATGAACGGTCTAGTTGGGCAATTTGGTTGTTATATGCTTTTATATTCTATTTTTCTATAATGACTCTAGTAAAAGTTCTGTTAAACGATTCTGTCCTAATAGTATGTTTAATCATATATTTCAGATTGCGCCTCTGTCTGGCCCCATTGAAGGTGGCACAAAAATTACCATTTCTGGTTCCAACTTGGGTCAAAAGCTTGAGGACATTGCAAACACGGTCTATGTGGCTGATATACAGTGCCAGGTGGATTCTATCAAATACGAGATATCCAGCAGGTAATGTGCAGTGCAGGGTCAATTCAGTCCAAAACATGTTCTCATTTATGAGTCAAAACAAATAATTTTTGTGCCTTTAATTGGTAGCAGAGATCCTAGCCTATAAGTTAAAATGTCAACGATGACTTCTGTTGAATAGGTAATCCTGGGGTCCCCTAGTTATGTTTTTGTGTTAGAAAGTCAACGATTTCCATTTGGAGGTCCTCCATTACATACATAGAGAAGGGGTCAGTTAACATGTTTTTGGTTCGTGGAAATCTTGGAATCTCCTTTGTCACATATTGAGGAGGGTATTCCACAGACTGCAATTTCAACAAGCTTTGGAAATGAGACACCATCCCGAAATGAGTGACATCACTAAAAAGATGACTGATTAGCTGGAAGTCATTAACATGGGTTTTAAGGGAAGGATATTTCTTAGCCAGTGCACTCAGCACATAGCTTACCTCCTAATATCAGATTTATGACCTGTTGTCCTTTCTAATTTCTTGGGATAGCAGAAATATTCCTCCAGTGCACGGTGATGAGTTCCAGTTTATTGATTTGTGGGGAAACTGGTTGGGTGGCTTGCTGTGAATTGATTTTAGTGGTATGCAACGTTAACGTGATGTTGTTATTTAGAAATAATATTATCAGAACATTTAACTAGAAAAGAAACACTTGTTTTCTCTATTTTCCTAATACATGTTGATCGCACGAACTAAGCTGAATGATTACAATTGTGTAGACATCAGACGATGTCATGTAATTCTTATCAGTGTCTGTGTTTCTTGTTGACAGCATTGTGTGTGTCACGGGCAGAAGCTTGTCTGAGACATCTGGGCATGTCTCTGTTAATGTCCCAGGAGGATTGCATGGAGTTTCCAGCCAGGTTTTTACCTACCAGGTAACATGATATATTTGGCACAATGAAACAAATGCCCTTAGACTTACAGATCTTTGTAGGTTTTAAGACCGACTGTCTATGTAATGACCGATACTGATATACAGATTGGGAATACACACACAGCAGACATAAAACATTGCTAAGAATATATCCAGAGATGTTAAACTTTGAAAGTTTATAAATATAGGTTTATCAGGACTTGTTTTTCACCAGCACTTTGTCATTTTTTTTTTATCCAAATATACATCTCTCATATAGCACCAATATGTTGGTCCTATATAAAAAAATTAACATGTAATCTGAAAAATTAAAAATACAAACTCAACATTAATCAGTGTAGTTTAGCGTTAGGTATCTAATTATGGGCTCCCGTTCGAACTGGACTTGATAAGGCAGAGAGGTGATGCATAACTTTGTCCCATTGAGATTTGCCTAAGTAATTACAAATATGTGCAAAAGTCACCTTAATAACTAGTTAAAACCAACAAAGCACTCTTGTTAAATGATAAATGAACAAGTTACAAATGACAGTAAAAACAAACAGTGGATAGTGACATGGTAGGGTGGGCGGAGGGATGAAGGACACCATATTGCTCGGAGCTGGAAAGTAATACATCAAATTTGGGATGGTCGACTTAAACCTCTATATTTCAGGAGACTCACAGTTACTATGATATAGCTTGTTCAATATCCGACTTTAAAAGAGATCCCTAATGATTCTCAAGCAAAGCGATTAGATAAGTTAATAAAAAGAGCATTAAAAAATGCCAAAGTGCTGCATTAAGAGTTTGTAAACTGTGATATGATACTGTGATATGATATGTCTACTCACATGCTCAAATTTAAAGCACGTGCTGACAAGTTCTTTTTCCAAACAGCTAAGCACCCTTTACTAATTACTTACTTTATTTTGTACTTTTAGGAAGCTTTGTAACATAATTTTTAACTAGAGCAGAAAACAGGAAACAGTGAGTTGTCTTTACGGACGCCCATAATACAGATTAGAATAAATTGACAAAATAATTAAACATTTTAGGATAGCTGATAAAACATGGATATGTTGGCCTAAAATTTGCAATTGCCTTATCATTTCTCTTGGATTAGTGTATAACCTCAGTATTTTCCCAAATAATAGGCCTCTTTAAATTCTATAGCAAGTTCCTTTACGTGTCAATCTTAAAAAAAAAAAAAAAAAAAGACAGAAAATGGTCTTCTTTTTTTTTTTTTTAATTCTTTATTTTTGTTGTGCAAGCATTACATCATACTTGAGTAGCCACGACAGCCATATCAAGCTTCATAACAGTAACAGTTGAAAACAATATCATGGCATAAGAGGTACTGCACATTTTTTTTATAAAAGGAGAGCATGTAAGAAAAAGAAAAACTCAGCGTGACAACATCTTATTTATCTTAGGTTAATGCCATAGGCCAGTGGTAGTGGGCCTAGTGAGCGTCCCTTGTGTGTCTTAAAGTGCGGTTTTGCTTGGTCTGCTTTCGTTTGTTGGGACTGGTGAATCTGTGCTGTTAAAGTGTGGGAAACAGCCTAGGTATGCCAACTGGTGTGGTCCGGCGTTGTGTCGTCAGTGGGGGCGAGTGTAAGGCCCTGGGTTGTGTAGGCTTGCAAGATAAAAGAAAAATAATAAAAAGAAGAGGAACAGAACAAAATCTGGTGTATAAACAAGCACGTCAGTTAAAGTAGGGGATTTCGGTGGAGTATCTTTATGGCTTGGGAACCAGCTCCGTGTAGCGAGGCTGAGATATGTTGGGAGCTGTTTGGACCTGGGGGGGGGGGGGGGTAAGGTGGTATATTGGAGCCAATTGCCCGGGTTATTCCCGGTGTCTATAGTGGGTGCCTATTATCCCTTTAAATATGTAGTCAGAACATATGAAACATGGGAGATAGGTGTGGGTGGTAAATAATAACATATAAAACATAGGTATATAGCTGGCAGCTGGTAGTTCAGGTCTTTTTCCTGGAGGCACCCTCGCTGGTCGGAACAAACGGGATGACATTGGCCGGGTCCCAAGCCGTTGTTTTCGGAGGGGTTGCAAGTCCAAGTTTAGCCACCACAGTGTCCATCTCTGCTATGTCTTTGACTCGCTGTTCAGTGCCCTGGTGCTGTATTATAAGCACATGAGCTGGTCCCCATCGGTATGTCACCCCGCTGGCCTGTAGTAGCGTTGTCAGCAGTCTGAGGGTTTGCCGCCATCGCAGGGTTGTGCGTGACAGGTCTGAGTAGAATGCTATGTCCATGCCCTCAAAGCTGAGGGGAGTCTTCCCCTTTATGGCACCCATAAGTGCTGCTTTATCCTGCCCGTTTTGGAGTTTGATTAAGAGACCGCCTGTTGTGGCGCCTGTGAGCTGTGGAGGTTTGGGCAGGCGGAACATGCCATCCAACTGTATCCCCTTCGCTTGTCTGTGGGGCAGTAAAGTGGAGAATAGCCTGCGGAGGAGATGGGGCATTTCAGCTGGGGACACAGCGTCGGAAATACCTCTGATTTTGATGTGTTTCCACCTGCGTTTATCTTCTATGTCGGCTATTTGGTGGGACATTGCAGTGTGGGCCATGGTGAGGTCTCTCACCTGTGTCTGGAGGTCAAGCACCTCTGCTGTATGCGTTTGCGTGAGTTGTTCTACCGTGGTGAGGTGGGCTGTGAACTCTCTTACATCTCCCCTTACTTGGGATATCTCTGCTGACAGCGACTGGCGTAAGTCCGAGAGGAGAGCGGTGAGTATTGCTGTAGTGATCGGGTGATCCACCAGCGGCTTTGCTGGCTGTGCAGGCTGTGCTGGCTGTGCTGGCTGTGCTGGCCTCCGAAATCCCAGGGTCTCTGAGTAATGCAGCATGGTATCTTCTGAACTATCAGAGTAGTCATCGAAGTCGGCGAAGTCGGCTGCCATCTTGGGTCCCGCCGCACCATGCGGCCTCCGCAAGAGATCGCCTATATCAGCAGATTGCCTGGGCCGATCTGGTCGCAGTTTTTTCGTTTTCTTCCCCATTAGTGTTGGGGTGTCGTCTGGCCTTCTGTCAGTGCCAGTGGCAGCGTTTTCGGGCTGAATTTGGGGCTTTCGGGTTCCTGCTTGTCGGAGCACTGTGAGTGTGTGACCGTTCAGGTTAAGCGTTGGCTCCGCCCCCCGAAAATGGTCTTCTTGAGACATTTGAATGAGAGTCTTTTTTTAAGACAAATTGAAATGCAGTGAGTTTTAGATGCCTGGCCCTTATGATATAAATGAAGGTTTCTGGCAAAACTACAATTTTGTGACATAAAGAGGATTTGCATTTCAAGGACAAGAGCCTTCAATGAGTTGAATCATTCTGCTCTTTTACTGCACCATCTGTGAGACTATAAATTATGTGCTATTAGTATCTGTTATGGTGAGAATTATGTGGAATAATCTGCAGCATTATTATCCTGGATGATTCTCCTGCTCTTAATTCTATGACCCGAATAGTGGTCAAATACTTGTTATTTAGAACAGTGCAGGCTCATTGTCCTTAGCACCAGATTATGTTAGTGGACATACTATTATAAGGAAGGATTTTCAGCTTTCGTGTTTTTGTTTTTATTTTCAGAACCCAATTTTGACTTCCTTCGCTCCGTCCAGAGGTCCAAAGTCTGGTGGGACAAGACTAACTCTTGAAGGAACTAAACTATTGACTGGACGTCCGAATGATATCAGAGTGCTAGTTGGGGATATTTCTTGTCAAATGTAAGATATATTATCATAAATGAGAACCCAATCCACCATATAGGAGTGCATGGACCTCGGCTCTGCCCACAACCAGCAAGGCATCCCAAAGAAATAACAAAAATCGATCCAGCACCATCCACAGATGGTCATTGATTGTTCTGTCAAGTTAACTACCACATCTACTGTCTTCACAGCACAAAAACAAACACGCTGTGGATTGTGCTGGATCTTTGTTGCTTTTTGGAGATATTAAGATATAAACACCTGAATATATATTGTTACCAATCTCAGAAAGGTGGAACTCATGATATGAGGGGGCTAAGCTTTCTAGGAAAGGATCCTTTAGTATTAGAATTCAACTTGAAACTGGATTCCACTCAGGTTGAGCATCTTGAGTTTGAACTGGTGTAGAACTTGCTGAGGATCTACGCCACCATAAATCCATGGGTTTTCATGGGCAGCAGCCTAGGTGGCATCAAACAGAGTATTATTATCATCGCCATTTAGATAGCGCCAACAGATTCCGTAGCGCTTTACAATATTATTAGAGGGGGGATTTAACTATAAATAAGACAATTACAAGAAAACTTACAGAAACGATCGTACAAGAATTATGCACTGGACGTATCCCATATTAGTGCTTTAACAAAAGTAGAACCATCAACCTAAATGTGGGTTCCATTCAATGTCTACTCCCAGGGGCAGTGAACTGCATGTTCTCACAAAGCCTTTTACTTAGTTCCAAAAAGTGTGGATTTTCACACCATTATTTACAAATCCTTCATACATCTTTCAGTTTAGTGGTGGGCTTCCTACATTCTGCAGGTGACTCTTACAGTTATCACTTTCCTTGTTTTTTTTAGTTAGTGGCACTGTCATTGGTTTCAGTATTTCCGTAATCCAGAAACTTTACCCTTCTACATTTCTAAAGGTTTTTTTATGGCTTCTGGAAGAAAAAAATGTAAATTAAAAGAGTACTTCCAAAATAACGTACAACCAAACACATATAGATAGATGGTTCAGTAGAATGTTAAATATACACTTGAAGGCAAGTGAGAGAGTATTCTACATTTCTTATAATTAATCACATAAAACCTGGTTTGTCTATAGCTTTTCAGAGATTCATGAAAACCAGTTGGAGTGCATAACGGGTTCAAGTAACACTACATCAGATTTCGCGGTAACTGTCCAATATGGCGATCAAGCTCTCAGAACATACAATTCCCTATTCACGTATACTCCGGATCCCAACATTACTGCTGCCAGTCCATCCAAGAGCTTCATCAGGTATTAAAGACATATTATTGTACTTTATAACACTTCAGAGGAGGTATTTGTCCTCTATGTATCATAACATGAAATGGACTTTCTTTATTATTATTCTCTGTTTTAGCGGAGGACGTACAATATTTGTGTTTGGGCAGAATCTGGATGTGGTACAAGCTCCAAAAATCCGCGTCACTGTTTCACCAATTGAAAGGCGCAGGAGGCGTAGTCTTGTACGCCAACGGCGGATTGTGCCAGAGACAGAATGTCCGGAAAATGTTCTGTGTCGTGTGGAACAGGTAGTCTTTGCATGCCTGAATGCAGATTTTGGTGACTTTCTTTGTCATTTAAATATTTGTGCACTTTTGAACAGCATCTTCTTAATTAAGAATTGTTTGGCTATGGTTCTCCAGATGTTCTCCAGAATGCAACTTCACTCAACTTAGGCTTTAGTCTAAATTATTTTGATATTTATGAGATTATTTTTCGAAAGAATGTATATATTAAGTTATCATGAGAGCCCCACAATGTTTGCCTCAAAGTAATGTTTTTCCAGCATGTCCACCTATAAAGCTACACGTTTGTCAATCCATAATGTCCAGCTGTGGTCCAACATAATTTCCCCCATCTGACATGGTTCAACTTGATCCAACCTTGGCATCAAATTTGGTTCTCTCGCATTACAGTAAATAGTTATGTCATCTAGTAAATAATATTTTTCTATTAACTGAGCCTCACCTCCACATTTTCAACTCTGGATTAAAAAGTAATTTAATACACCAATCCCTCTTATTGCCTCAGCCCAAAGTGAGTGATAAGACAATTTGTAAAAAAAAATACACAGAAAAAAAGAGGGTAGTGCACTAATTTATCAGCTCTGGCCACTTCATAGCACTTCAGATACCTGTCACTATGGAAAGAGAGCTCTGAAATTCTAACCATAAACTGGTCTTTCTTTAATTTATTCTGCAGTTTGAAGATGTCTGCCAGATTAACTCATCAACCCTGCTACTTTGCAAAACCCCTGCCATTAACCCACTACACTGCAACAGCCGTATCGATATGGAGTTCATTCTGGATAACCTGCATTTCAACTTCACAGCAATTAATTCTGTTTCATTTACGTATGAGCCGGATCCTGTGCTAAAACAGCTGAATGCTGAGGACACTGCTAAACCCTATCGGCACAAGCCTGGCAGTGTTATCTCAGTTGAGGTAAGAAGAACTATTGGCTACTTCCAAAGTTTGTTTTCTTTTTTTGTCAACCTGTGCTGTGAATGTAAAATAGTAATGTAATGAGGTTCTAAATAAAGTGCAAACATGCCTGGTATTACATTAAAGTGAATAGGAGATTTGATATACCAAACACAATAGGAGCTTTATATTTCCTCCTATTTTATCGAAGCAGAGAGTTTGATTATAGAAAGAACTGGGAACAAGGGGTTAAGAATAAGGAAAAAGGGAGACTTTAGAGATAGATCCAGTGTAGTCCAAAAGTGTAGAGTGGAACAAGTGCTGTGTTGATCTGGTTCTGTACTTCCAACGCATAATATTTTGAGAAAAAAATAAATGTGGCAAAGGAGTGCCGAGAGTTGACTTTAATTTCAGGGTATATGCATCCTGCACCAGATATGATTTACAGCCTTTTTTAAAGATAGTCCATCTACTTTCGAGAACCTAAAGTAATTGGAAATCTGGCTTCTCAATTGAGTTTTTGCCAAGTGTGTTATCGGATTGATAGATCATGCACAAGAGAGCTAACAATAAAATGAGATAAGACTCTAGGTGAAGCATTTGTAGTCTGTATTTCTCTGTCTGCATGAGAAGCATCTATGAGAAAGTATCAGTTGAATAGGCCATTAACTGTCTGGAAAAGTGTAATGAATCCTAGATATAGCAAAAACAATTGGTAAGGTACACGCTGGGCCGATCAGCAGCCGCAAACTAGATGGTAGGCCATAGAGATCAGGTGTCAGATTCATTCTTGTAATTGTAAAGAAAACTGTATGGAGTTCAGTAACAATGTCTTATGGACAAATGAAAAAAGGTATGGAGAATATAATAAACACACAAGCCCATCTGTGAAAGATGGTAAATGTAGTGATATAGCCTGATTTGTCAGTTCTTGCAATTCATCAACTTCCTCATTGGTTTTTGACAGCTGTAATTGATCAACATCTAACATTTTGTTCTAGAGCAGTGGTTCCCAAACCAGTCCTCAAGTACTCCCGTAACAGTCAAGGATTTGGGGATTACCCAGTTGGGTCTAAGGTGGTTTTTAGAAAGAAAAAACAAAACACTTTAGACACAACAGAGTAATCCCTAAATCCTGGACTATCTCCCTATGGTTGTACCTGGCTCACTACTGTCTCTATGTTCTGCGTAGTACCAAAATAGGTTTCCTGATAAAACATGCCTAACGCCAGTGCATCAGTGTTACAGTACCACTTATTTATGAAATAGACAGTAATAGAAACAGATGACAAACAATTTTTGGTGTTGAAGATTTTTAATTCTGCTCCATATATTGTTTAAGATTGTGTTACTGTATCTTGTTGCCTTGCAGCTAATGTTCCTCAAATATAGAGGAATTATTTGTAAAAAATTGCTGTAATGTCTACATGGTTTGCAATATAGGAATGTAAATGACCTCAATGTAAACGGACAGACTTCATTTTATCCTAAATAGAGAAGAGGCTGAAATGGGTTAATGAATTATTAATTATTGATTTATTGCTCTATACTAGGGGAGCCGTTGTATTCAGGGTACAGAGACTGTATTTGGGAGCACTGTTTCAGTTTAACCCATTTCAGCCTCTTCTCTATTTATTACTCCTCTGGGTTATGCCCTAATGCCCTTCAACCTATATATTCTTGGTGATTGACCATTTGGGTCATTCACTTCGACTGTACTATTTTTCATTTTATCCTAAAAGACACTATTTACTTGCATATTCAGTATGCTGGAGTATAAAGCAAACTTGCAAAATACTTATCTGTGCATAGAGAATGACGAGAGGAGGAGATGGGGAGATGGTAAAGAGGTAGTGGGGGAGAGGAATGTGGGAAAGAGAGATTGGTTTGCACACTGCTGGAAAAAAAGTCTGGTGAGTTGGTGAGCGAGGCTGCTGGACAATGCAGAACGTGAGGGATAGGAAAAAAAAAAAAAAGAGCTGTGATATTAATGACTAATGTGAGACAAATTCATTTACTATGGTCACCTGCTCTGCCCTCAGGGAGAGAACCTGGATTTGGCCATCACTAAAGAAGAGATGATTGCCATGATAGGAGATGGGGTCTGTACAGTGAAGACTCTTACAAGAAACCATCTGTATTGTGAGCCCCCAGAGAAGCAGCCAGCTACTCGGCACCCATCTAAGAGAGAAGGAATGGACTCTCTGCCAGAATTTACTGTAAGAAACCCATGGTCTCCTCATTCTGAGCGATTGCATTGTTTTTTTTAGATAGTATAATTGTTTAATTAGATGTTCTGGTATTGTTATGTGCATGGCATACAACACTCGCAACTAGAGTTACTCTGAAAACGTTTGCATGAAGTATGTCATAGAATGTATTATATAGGACCATATATCTGGTCACATCAATCATCTAGCGCAGGGGCAGGCAATCATTATGGCTCAGTAGTTATAGTGATTCTGTTAATTTATTTCGTATTTACCACTGCATGGGTAGTTGGTGCTTTTCTGGAGGACTGATAAACTACGTACTGTCAGTTCCCACGATTTGTAATACTACGTTTATCCTATCATCTATTTTATAGGCTCTGTGAAGTAATTTGCTAAATCTGTAAAAGGATACTATCAGCAATGTAACTGCTTAATATCAGTGAAGTGGTTATAGTGCCTAGAGTCCCCTGTGCCTTTCTTCTGTTTAGTGTTAAACTGCTTTTAATGTTAGACTAGACCCCCTAGTAGTCCATCCCTATAGTGAAGCATGGGCTAATGAGGAAGTATTAGCCTGAGCAGCAATGTACGATGGACGGGATTGACTGAGAGTGTCACCTTACGGCTCATAATGCCTATTACTTGTATGAATCATTATGGCTATAACGAAGTGGGTAATCTCTGCCTTAGCCATACCTCCAGTGGGGCCAAGACTCTCGATAGCTAAGGTTCCTCATTCCTTATTAAACTGCTTGAAAATGGTTTCACACCAAAAGGAGGCACAGCACCAGGGGACTCCAGGCACTATAACCAATTCAATGAGATAAAATTATTACAGCGTCTACAGTGTCCCTTTAATATGAAACTAAACTAAAACCAGAGCATCTCATGAAAATTACTTAACACTAATAGCTGATTTTCAATGTTTTATTCGATGGTGACAGTTCCCCTTTAAGAATACTTCATTACATCATATAAGAAGCAACATATATTTTTATTAATCTCTCATCCAGGTGCAGATAGGAAGAATCCACCTCATCCTTGGAAAGGTGCAGTACGACACAGAGAGTCAGCTCACATTCCCTTTGGAGGCTCAGATTGGACTCGGTGTTGGAGCTTCCTTTGTAGCTCTGATTGTCCTGATAATTGTATTGATTTACAGGTAGGTGACGGTCTGACCCAGTACAAGTACTTTCAAGTGGGCTAAATTTACATTAAGAACATTATTAAAAAAAATTGTAAGGCACAAAGTCTTATACACTATTTCCTGAAGTACATTCAAATTGCAAGACTGCAAATGCTTAGTGGTGGTCAGTGTAAGTGGAGGAATATGTGAGTATCAAACACAGGTGAACCAAGCAATGTTTAAAGAGACACTATAGTCACCAAAACAGTGTTAACTTAATAAAGCAGTTTTGGTGAAAGATCATGCCTCTGCAGTCTCACTGCTAAATTCTCTGCCATTTAGGAGTTAAATCACTTTTATAAATGCAGCCCTAGGCACGCCTCCTTACATTTGACCTACACAGCCTTCCTAAATACTTCCTGAAAATGAACCTAGATATTTTAGGTTCCTTTGTTTACAGTCTGTTTAATTTAGAATTTCTAATGTCATGCTATGTTAATAGTCCACTACACCCTGCAGGAGTCTCCTGTGTGTGATTAAAGTTCAATTTATAGAGCAAAAGAGAAATACTTCTAAAGCAAGTTAACATCTAATTGAAAATGAAACCACTATTTTCATGCAGGCTGTGTGAGTCACGTCCAGGGGAGGTTTGGAGAGGGCTGTATAAACAGAAACAATAGTGATTTAACTTGTAAATGACAGATAATTGAGCAGTGAGACTGCAGGGGCATGCTAAAGTTGTTTTGATGCCTATAGAATCCCTTTAATGGCTTCTTATTAATGAAAAACATGGAATCCATTGCTAGAAACCATCATATTAAAGGCATATCGGCATATGTTATTTCATTGTGTGACTGAGGATCATAGATAAACCTCAAGGAGTTTAAAATAACACTAATAAGTATGAACCAACTCCTATTAGCAAGATATCCTGGGAAATTTTCTATATTGCAAAAATTCTAATAGCAAATATAAAAGAATATAAAGGCAAATCTCTAAAGCATATAGTGATAACACTTTGCAACACCCACCATAATGCAATACGACAACTAAAGCTTTTGATGCTACATGATTCATGTTACTAAATAAAACTGAAAGAGAAAGGGAGGTGGGGAACGGTTTTTCTTTGAGGAGGGAGAACTTTCAAAAATTGGGGAAGAGATGAGAGAGAAAAATAACAATGATTTGAGTGGTAGTAAGCCAACAGATGTGAGTGAGGTAAGATCATGTGATTTATTTCTACACAGGACAACGCCACCTTTTGTTTTATATCTTTTATAGCATTGGCAATAGTAATATTAAAAAGTGATAGTGGTGTGATAATAAAATGCTTGCATATTTCAATCAGTGTTCCAAGAATGCTTATTCGTCATTGTTCATTATAAAAATGTATAAACTCGATTAAAAATTAAATCAAAAACAAAAAAGTCAACAAGTAAAACATAATTCTAAAATTCATAGTGAATCCAGGTCTAGTCCTACAGAATTGATCCCTAGTTTTGTTTGATCGATACTTTATACCAGGCTTCCTCAAACTCCGGCCCTCCAGATGTTGCTGAACTACAACAGCCTATCTATTTCATTCATAGAATCATGGGAGTTGTAGTTCAGCAACATCTGGAGTTTGGGGAAGCCTGCTTTATAACAAAGGGTATAGTAACCATTAATTTTTTAGGTTGGTAGCATAATGTTTTTCTTTCCATTCTGGCTATATGGTATCGTGTTTGTATTATTTAAAAAAAGATGATAGAGGCTATTTTACTTTGTGGTTTACAGTATGGTCAGAAAGAATGTGAATTAATATCCCCTACTTTTGCTTGACTAATGGTGTAGGTAGGTGATTTGTAGATGGTTGTGAGCCCTCTTACACTCTAAAAGCTGATAAACATTCTGATTGAGCCTTGCATTGTTTTATGAAAGAAGGCTCATAAGGTAACATTTTCTCTACTTTACATTGGTCACTTTTTAAAAAACAGAATAAAAGCGATAGATTTTGATAAATAATGTTGCTTCTCTAAAGCCGAAAAACCTGAGAGAACTTTAAATGCTTGCATTAATGGCATGATATGGCTTCTTATACATTTATCTCATATTGCAATGGTTTTATACCATATGCTTTACAGCTTTTGTCAAATGTATTTCTTCTTTCCTCTTGTTTTCTGTAAGTATATACGAGGAGCATCTGGATGATCTTAAAAGGATTAGGGTCTTCTGATTGTTAATTTTGTGTAGGTAACATCAAACTAAGCCCATGAGATATACATTGGATTAAATGCTAGACTACTTTTTGTGGTTTTTATGTACTGATATTTCTATTATAATATCTAACTTAACTATAGCTATTCATTAATCTACAAATTGTAGCAAATTAAATTCCTAATGGAAAAATTCAGGCAAAAATATTCAAGCTATGGTTGTAGCGGAGCTTTTTTTTTGTAGAAGACTTTAAATTCACCTTAATTTGGAGTTTAGTGAATAAATCCCATTGATTTTTACTGGGATCTATTTTACTTGGATTATTTTGATTTAAACTTTATGGGTTTCTTTCTAGGAGAAAAAGCAAGCAAGCTCTGCGGGATTATAAAAAAGTCCAAATTCAGCTGGAGAACTTGGAAACCAGTGTCCGAGATCGATGCAAAAAGGAATTCACAGGTAAAATATCTAAACTATTGATTCACTTTAAAAAATGTTTTATGATACATATTGATGTAGAAGGTTTACTGAAACGTGTCTAGACATGACAAAATCCACTGGTCTTCTACGGCTGCCTGTGAGACTTCTGTTTGTATTTTTCCTCTTGGATGTTGATGTGATTACAGTTCCATGTTTTAAATACAATCTAAAACAGTCCTGATCCTGACTGCCTGAAACTAGCACATTTATTATTCATTACGTAAAACAATTATGAATAATTAATGTGGTTTGCATTTCACACTCCAGATTGCGATGCATATTGGGTTTCACATATTGTTTTCATGTTTCTGATTCCAGCATTAATGTATCTCTGGAATAAAATATCAGGTCTATGTACACTTTCCTCAATATCTACTTTGTAACATTGTAGATCTGATGACCGAAATGATGGACCTCACGAGTGATTTGGTTGGAACGGGCATACCCTTCTTGGATTACAAGTCTTATGCAGAGAGAATTTTCTTTCCTGGTCACCGAGAATCTCCCTTGCAAAGGGATCTAGATGTTCCCGAAGGTCGGAGGCAAACAGTAGAGCAGGGTTTAGTTCAGTTGTCCAACCTTCTCAACAGTAAACTATTTCTCACTAAGGTACATACCACCAAATACTCCTACATAATAAGATGATCAGGACATAAGATAAGGTTCATCTGTCTTTTGACTTCAACAATTTCACCTTTTTTTTCTTGTCCAACTTTCAGTTTATCCACACGTTGGAAAGCCAACGCACATTTTCCGCCAGAGACCGTGCATACGTGGCGTCTCTCCTTACTGTGTCACTGCACGGAAAGCTTGAATACTTTACAGATATTTTAAAAACTCTACTCAATGATCTGGTGGAACAGTATGTGGCTAAGAACCCTAAACTCATGTTGAGAAGGTAAGGGATGTCTGCTTTGTTCCTCTTCCTTTCTTGATTCCTTTGCTTACTAACTTAAAAAAATCAAACTAACTGTTAAAATGTGGTTGAAATCAGGAATTAGTCACTATCCAACCCAAGATCATGCTCAGTAGGATGGGTCCTGTGGAATGACGTCATCTGTCATTACCTTGTGAGCCGAGTACAGCACTGTGAGTCCATGCCACTCACAATGTCTCAGATTTACCATCTCAGGGGCACAGAGCTCTTGTTTTTCCTAATCTGCACTTCCAGGCTTTTACACAGTACAAGTGAAGGTATATTTTTTGCATCAACTTTTTATTTTATTTTATTTTTTCTACAAGGTTCACAGCTTCTTAATTTAGCTGGAACAGTGTAAACAACATCAGAGTTGTCATGAATTCAAAGTGGTTTTTACATTATAGGGCTAAATAGCAGATCTAAAAACAGCTTTTTTTGGCCTAAACCTTTAAATGCACTTACCCATGAATTCACACATTACAGGGTTATTCAATAAAGTTAGAATTTAAGGCCAGAGTATCTGATCTGAAAACGTAGTTGACGGAATGTCTCCAGTTTGACTTTCTGGCCTTAAATTTCATTCGAATTCTCACTTTATTGAATAACCCTGTTAGTGAATAACTACGATAGTTTTCTTTATGGGAAATGTACTAATTAAAAGGAAAAAAATCCTTGTTTTGGTCAAATAATCAGAGAATTGGTACAGCAGTAAACTGAGAAAATAAAACGAGATGAGAATAAGATGTAATCTTTTTATGTGTTTATGTACAAATTTGCACATGGAAAACCTCGAGGTTCTCTTCAACATTAAAGATTCTGCTTGCTACAATGTCTTTCTGTTAATAAGGCAGTCTGGCTGGCATAGAATGTCTCTTTCCATTCAGTGTGATAGTGACTGTTACAATCACCATTTGTCCCAAATCCCTGGTTCTTCCTTTGCCGGAGCAGATACATGCCAGGGCAGACTGCACATGCCTCCCTGCATTACATGTCAGGTCAGGAGCCAGTGCCAGACTCCCTCACTGACAAAACAGAGCCAGGCAACATTTGTTTCTTGTATATACATCTTCTTGGCAGTCGTCTGACATTTTGGGACCCCCTCTCCCTTCAAAGGTGGTTGGGCCTTTGATGTATGTAGCGATGAAGCTCAATGTTGTTTAATCTGTTCTCTGTCACTGGGAGTATTTCTGTAGTATTTGTTCTGTTGCTCACTGAGATGTGCTCTGGCATCATTTAACACTATGTATGGATTATGCAGCGGATAATCATTTCTGTTCTGGTTACTTTGTTTCTTTAGGACAGAAACAGTGGTGGAGAAACTGCTGACAAACTGGATGTCCATCTGCCTGTACTCATTTGTGAGGGTATGTCTGCTCTCCACATGGGAAAAAGACTGTGTGTTTGTGTATATTTAATGGATAATACACTGATAGTGCAAGAACAATATGGCTGATGTTCCGTCATGGCTGACTGTCTAAAGTCAGAACAATGTTTCTCAATGTCTAAAACATAAATAAAACAGAATGTTTAAAACATTTCTCTCCATCCTTCTTTTGTCCCTTACCCATTCCTTTCATTTCTATCGTATAATCTTATTTTCATTCTAATTTCCTTCTTATATTTTTCTGAACTTTTCTCCCCAACTTACCATTTTTTGTTTTCACGTTTTCTTCCCCCCTTTTGCATTCTTACCCTTCTTCGCGTACCTTTCCCACCTCACGTTTATATTTCTTCTTCTCTTTTTATTTATGTCTTTCTTTTAAAAAAAACCTGTTTATATATTTTGTAAATGTTTTATGTTCTGTTCGTTAATATCAATTATTGTAATTATTATTTTCTCAATTTATGCAGTGCCCAATAAGCAGGTTATTCACGAACGTGACAATTCTTAGTGATTTCAAAGTAAATTTCAAATTAAGCCTACAAATGAACATTTTGAAATGTACTTCGATTTCTCTCACTGTAGTGAATAGCTGTAGCTGTGTTTGAATAAATGATCGGATAACTTTATACTATATTAACAAATAAAGGATCAGTGACACTGTCATTACTGCTCTTTCAGGACTCTGCCGGGGAGCCTCTGTATATGCTGTTCCGAGGTATAAAGCACCAAGTAGACAAAGGACCAGTGGATTGTGTGACTGGAAAAGCAAAGTATACGTTAAATGATAACCGCCTACTGAGAGACGATGTGGAATACAAAACTCTAGTAAGTCCTCACACCTACTTTCAGCCAATCACAAAATGGAATTGCTTGGGTTGGGTGTGCCTAATAAAGTAATTATATTATGATTTAACAAGAAAGCATACATTAACCTTTCCCTAAGCTTTGTATACATTCTGGCATCTACATGTTATTACCCAACTTAAAAATGAAATCGATCTGCAGTCTTAACCCCTTAAGGACACATGACATGTGTGACATGTCATAATTCCCTTTTATTCCAGAAGTTTGGTCCTTAAGGGGTTAATCATCATCATCAGCTATCTAAGTGACATCAGTGCCTCAAAGTTGCAGTGGACTTTGGTTTGTGCGTGTGTTATTAATTTCATATATGATAACAAGTGCACTGGATCCGATGAAATGCATTAGGAGGAGTTTTTTTCCTTGTGCCCCCCATTGTGTTGTTATATATATTTTATGGGTTAAGTAAAGATATATAGGGAAAAAAATGTTTAATTTTTTTAAGAAAAGACTTCAGATTGGTCGTCATGATATTAATTCTTGGATCTCCAAAGAGCCGTCATTTCAATATTTTCTTATTCTATCATAAATAATGTTTAAGCAATGAAGCATATCTATGAGCACGAAGTATCTTGTTTTCCATTTAACTTAGTAACTTGTGGATATGGGAATCCTACGGGTTTTATTTACTAATCTAAAAACTGAAATCTGAATTGCAAAATGTCGGCTAAAATACTAAAATATAGCTAAGCTGTGACTGTAGCTGAGTTGGCAATTCACTGTTTAATGAAAAAACTCATGTGCATGCCCTGAACTTTTTATAGCATCCTGGTTGAGTTGCTATGACAATGCAATTTTTTTAATGTATGTACAGTTTGCAAAATGGTAAATCCTGTGTGGTGGTCGGTATTAGTGGAGGTTAATATAAGTTTTGTGTAGATGATAAAATCTGGAATCAACCAACTTCGTGGCTGCTTTTTACTGAGAAGCATAGAAACAAGCTCTATTGTTTAATGATCAAATATCTGAAACTGGTATAAGGCATCCTTCATTGACCTTTTTTCTTCTCTCTCCTACAGACACTGAATGCTGTAACTCAGACAACTTGTGGGGCTCTCGGAGAGGAAGAGGCACAGGGGGTGCCTGTGAAATTACTTGACTGTGACACCATCACTCAAGTGAAAGAGAAAATCTTGGACCAGCTTTACAAGGGAACTCCTTGCTGCCATCGGCCTAACCCAGAATCACTTGATCTTGGTGAGTACAGTGCTGTTACACTAAAATGGAGAAAAATTATCATATACCCAGTGTCAGCACAGATTCAATAGCATGTATAATGTTATCTACACTGATCAGTCACAACATTAAAGCCACTGAAAATGAATAACATTAATTATATTGGATTTCAAGGAGTGGGATATATTAGGGACCAAATGGACAGTCAGTTCTTTCATGTGTTGGAAGCAGGAAAAATGGGCTAGTGAAAAGGTCTGAGTGACTTAGACAAGGCCCAAATAGTGACGGCAAGACGACTGGGTCAGAGGATCTCCAAAACCGCAAGTCTTATGACATGCTCCTAGTATGCACTGACTAGTATCAACCAAAAGTGGTGCAAGGACAACTGGTGAACTGGCGTCCGTTTCATTGGTGACCCAAGGCTCATTAATGCATGTAAGGAGTAAAGACTAACCTGTTTGGTCCAATCACACAGAAGAGCTACTGTAGCTGAAATTGCTGAAAAACATTATGCTAGCCATCACAGAAAGGTGTCAGAACACACTGTGCTTCACAGTTCGCTGTTTATGGGACTGTGTAGCCACAGACTGGTCAGAATGCCCATGATGATCCCTGTCCACCACTGAAAGTGCCTTTAATTGGGACTTGAGCATCAGAACTGGATCAGGGAGCACTTGAAGAAGGTCTGGTGAATCACATTTTCTTTTAGATCTGGTGGATGGCCAGGTGCGTTTGCATCATTTACCTCGGGAAGAGAAGGCAGCAGGATGCACTATGGTACTAAGGCAGGCTGGAGGAGGCAGTTTTATGCTCTGGGCAATGTTCTGCTGGAACAATCTGGGTCCCAGCATTCATGTGGATATGACTTTGACATGTACAACCTACATAAAGATTGTTGCAGAACACTTAGATCCCTTGATGGCAATGGTGTTCACTGGTGGCAGTGGCCTATTTCAGCAATATAATGCACCCTGCCACACTGCAAAAATTATTAAGGTATGGTTTGAGGAACATGACAAAGAGTTCAAGGTGTTGGCATCGCCTCCAAATTCCCCAGATATTAATCCGATTGAGTATCTGAGAAATGTGCCACTACTCCATACTAATTCTTCTTGACCTCTCTGCGGCCTGGGACACTGTTGATCATGCTCTCCTTCTTCAAACTCTTCAATCACTTGGTCTCTGTGACTCTGTCCTCTCGTGGTCTTCCTCTTATCTCTCCCAACGCTCATTCAGTGTCTCCTTTTCTAATGATACCTCCTCCCCTCATCCTGTCTCGGTTGGAGTCCCCTTCTTTTTTCTCTTTATACTGCCTCTCTTGGCAAACTTATTACCTCTTTTGGATTCCACTACCACCTGTATGCTGATGATACCCAGTTATATCTCTCCTTCCCGGACCTCTCCCCTGCCATTCTGCAACGTGCCTTTCTTCCATCTCTGACTGGATGTCCTCCCGCTTTCTGAAACTCAATCTCTCTAAAACTGAGCTCCTTGTCTTTCCTCCTCCTAATACTGATCCTCCTCTTTCGCTCTCCCTTCAAGTTAGTGGTACCCACATCAGTCCATCCTTGCAAGCGCGCTGTCTTGGCGTCATACTTGATTCTGGCCTCACCTTTGAGCCTCACATCCAGCATGTTGCCAAATCCTGTAGATTCCATCATAGCCCGCATCCGCCCCTTTCTTACACAAGATGCTACCAAGGAGCTTGTCCATGCTCTAGTAATTTCCTGCATGGATTATTGTAACCCTCTCCTGATTGGTCTTCCCAAAAGCCGTACTGCACCGCTACAGTCCATAATGAACGCTGCTGCCAGACTGATTTTCCTCTCTAGTCGGTTCTCTCACACCTCACCCCTCTGCCAGTCCCTACAGTGTTGGATACTCTGAATATCGTATTTTAAATATTATAAGCTGAAGAGCCAGGACTTGGCCACCATTCTCCCAAATGTGATAAGATGAAGAATTACTACAGAGAGGTTTTTATACAAAGTCAGACTTTAGTTTATGTCCATGGTCATTCACTAAACACTGAAGTCTTGTGGAATCCATGCTTGCGATTTTGGCAGCCTGAGAGGTATCTACATAATATTTGGCAGGTGGTATTAATGTTGTGTATGATCAGTGTATATTTATTGGTTTTCCAGCCTTTACCCACTCTTAATTCCCACCAAATGTTGACATAACCAGCCAATGGGTGTGAGTAGGAAATATTTATTAGAAAGACATATTTTGTTTAATATCTTCAAATGTTTGGCACTTTGACAGAATGGAGATCGGGACTAGCGGGTCACCTCATCCTCTCTGATGAAGACCTGACTTCGGTTGTCCAAGGTTCCTGGAAACGTGTGAACACATTACAGCATTATAAGGTGATGTTTTTATTTTCTCTCAACTTTTCTCTGGCCTTGATTTACAAAACGCACATTGTCTCCTTATTCTCTGCAGAATGTAACTGAAACCTTAAAGGCAACTATACACATCTCAGACTCTGGAAATAACTGTTAAATGTATTTATAAAAAAGTAACTCTTGAGTATGTCATAGACATTATAACATTCTATATGTCATGCTGCATTTTCTTATGTTTGTAACTGCTAGAGTTAAAGGATCACTATAGGGTCAGGAACACAAACATGTATTCCTGACCCTATAGTGTTAAAACCACCATCTGGGCCCCTCATGCCTCTATAAAAATAGTACAAATCTTACTGTATTCAAGCTAGAGGCTGTAACTCTGCATGCTGTTAGACTCAGAAAAACAAGCAGTCTGCTGACATCATCAGAAGTGGTAGCCTGATCCAATCACAATGCTTCCCCATAGGATTGGCTAAGACTTACAATGAGGCAGTTCAGGGGCAGAGCCAGCATGATTCAAACACAGCCCTGGCCAATCAGCATCTCCTCATAGAGATGAATTGAATCAATGAATCTCTATGAGGAAAGTTCAGTGTCTGCATGCAGAGGGAGGAGACACTGAATGTTTGGATGCATTTCAGGCAGCCATGACCCATGAAGGATCTCTAACAGCCATCTGAGGAGTGACCAGTGAAGTTAACACTAGGCTGTAATGTAAACACTGCATTTTCTCTGAAAAGACAGTGTTTACAGCAAAAAGCCTGAAGGTAATGATTCTACTCACCAGAACAAATACAATAAGTTGTAGTTGTTCTGGTGACTATAGTGTCCCTTTAAACTAACATTCTAAGCAGTATTATTACTACAGGAGCCCCCTAGTGCTAATCTCTGGTAAAAGGTCAAATGGGGTCAAACGGTTTGTGCATAGTTTGACACTTACCTGTGTATCTCCACAGTGTCTGGTCTCCTCCTTGCACCTGAAGCAGATGTTTGTGTCAGCTATGTCAGTTGTGTGTAAGTTCTCATATAACTCATTGCTGAGAGTGTCAGCTGAATCCAAGTGGAATCCAAACTTTACATTTTGGTTTGCATGGAGGAGACCAAAGACGGCACGTATGGCTTTGAGGACAGCTAACAGAGGGATGGTGACAGAGAACTCCCGTTATAATAACTACTAAGGTGGCATGAATTTTCTGTGCTTTAATCCAGAATTGGGATAAAAACACACTCTTTGGAAAGGTTTTTTTTTTTTTAACGGAAGTGCTTTTTACAGGTTCCTGATGCCGCAACTGTAGCTTTGGTTCCACGTCTGAGCAAGCATATCCACCCAGAAAATCACGATTACATCCCTGGAGAGAGTGAGTCATGTTTGTCTTTAGATTATATCACAGATATTAGAGTTGATTGACATGACAATTGTAAAAACTGGGGTGATTTGATTTAAAAAATAATAAATGATATAAATTTTGGTCTGTAGGGTCTCCTGGTTAGTGGAATAAACCTAAAGAGGTTGTCCGTCTTTTTTAAATTGTGCGGATTCCTGTAGAGACTAGGAAAGAATGATCTTTCTTCACTCTGTGTGCAATGGGCTAAAAGAAACTTCACAATATGCCCTTCATCCAATCTTTTATTGGATGTTTGAGTTATTTAATCCAATGAGCACTAAGTGCTGATACTGTACCATCCACACATAATAAAGATCCAAGATACCAATATGGAATTTGATTCCTCTATTAGGCTAAAGTTTGCCTCTAGTCCCAATGTTCTACTCCAGGAACTTGCTTCACAAGAAAAATAATCCATACTGGTTGATTATTTTACAGTAGTGCAAAGGGGATCCCCATTTTTTTTTTTTTTTAAGTCTTTGTTATGTAGCTGCAGTGAAAGTTTATATTTATTAAAGCATTGTCACTTTGGGGCCTTTTACATTTTTGCAAAGACTCCCTAAGGTGACATTTACATTTGCAAGGTTGGTACCAGGGAGTGTCTGTGGATTTACATTCTTGAACCTGTCCCTCCTCTGCACTGCAATATTACAATAATGTTAAAATCATCAGTTCCTAGTGGATTAATCAGTAAAGAACTATGTCACTACTGCACCGTTGTGCATACAGATAAGTACAAAATGCTTCCTGTAAGATCCTGATAGGCCTTATGCATTCTTTGAGCATCACGAAATGAAATTCTTTTTGCACCCGACAGCTGACAGATAACAATAAAAATGAAAATCCAGCACACTCACTTATATACTAAACAGCAACTTTGTTGCTGGCAGATTTTGTAATTTTTTTTTAAACACCTAATCTAGGCAAAAAATAATGGGGTTTAGTTACATTATATGATCATACATTGCATAAGCCTGCCACAACGTCAATGTACCCCATCTACTACTCTAACAGCCTAATCTGTCTGCTAAATGAGCTACTTACTTGGGGAACAAATTCCATCTCGAGTTCTCTGCAGTACAAGGCTAAATAGGGCCCTGGGATGAGGGCTGACAGATAACATCATGGTGGGGAAGCACAAGCTCTGCTTCTTGCCACATCTATCCAAAGAAGTTCATACTTTGTCTCATGTACATCTTCTGATTATGTTGGCAGTGCCATTTAAGAGATAGGTAGGTTGGTTATGTTTAGTGATAACTGAAGTATCGTATTGATTGTTTTAGAACATAGATCAGGTTAGCATGGAATTGAAAGATTCACAAAATTACTAGACATTAGCGCAACACACTAAATAGATTTTTGCTTTGTCTGTTCAGATTTCCAATATTTAAAGGATTCAGTTTGTTACCCATAAGTAAGATGTTTTAAAGTAGCATTAAATAACAATACTCTCATAGCTTTATTGGAGTTTTTGTTCCTAATCACAATACTGTATTATACCTCATGGTGTCAGGTTATAATCTGCTATTAACAATTAAAGGGACTTGCATCACTTGACATTTATCTTTTTAAACCCGCAAACTGTTGTAAACAAATATAGAAACCAAAATAAAGTAATGTAATAAATGTTTATAAACTTGCAAAAAACTTGGTCAGAGTGCATTAGTGGTCATGTCTCTCAGCTAGAGGAGTTTCTTTGACCTCTCCCTCGCACTTCCCCAACCATCTCAGTTTCAGACCAGTCCACTTATGAGAGAAACAAGATCAGAACCCTCTCATCTCCCCCTGTCAGGATGTTGCAAGGTAAAGAAATCTTCCAACTGCACATGTGTAAATTTGTCAGGCATGCCCAATGTATTTTTTCAGCATTCCTAGGGATAGGACACTGATTGGTTAGATCAGTGCCCTCTGCATTGAGTATGGAAAGCATAGAAACATAGAATGTGACGGCAGATAAGAACCATTCGGCCCATCTAGTCTGCTCAATTTTCTAAATACTTTCATTAGTCCCTAGCCTTATCTTATAGTTAGGATAGCCTTATGCCTATCCCACACATGCTTAAACGCTCTCACTGTATTAACCTCTACCACTTCAGCTGGAAGGCTATTCCATGCATCCACTACCCTCTCAGTAACATAATACTTCCTGATATTATTTTTAAACCTTTGTCCCTCTAATTTAAGAATATGTCCTCTTGTTGTGGTAGTTTTTCTTCTTTTAAATATAATCTCCTCCTTTACCGTGTTGATTCCCTTTATGTATTTAAATGTTTCTATCATATCCCCTCTGTCTCGTCTTTCCTCCAAGCTATGTTAAGAACCTTTAACATTTCCTGGTAAGTTTTATCCTGCAATCCATGAACCAGTTTAGTAGTCCTTCTCTGAACTCTCTCTAGTATCAATATCCTTCTGAAGATACGGTCTCCAGTACTGCGTACAATACTCCAAGTGAGGTCTCACCAGTGTTCTGTACAATGGCATGAGCACTTCCCTCTTTCTACTGCTAATACCTCTCCCTATACAACCAAGCATTCTGCTAGCATTTCCTGCTGCTCTATTACATTGTCTGTCTACCTTTAAGTGCTCAGAATTAGTCACCCCTAAATCCCTTAAAGGGACACTATAGTCACCTGAACAACTTCAACTTAATGAGGTTGTTCAGGCGAGTGCTACAGCTACCCGGAGCCTTTTTCTTGTAAGCACTGTATTTTCTGAGAAAATGCAGTGTTTACATTGGAAGCTTGGAACACCTCTTGTTGCAGTCAATCAGACGGCCACCAGAGGGACTTCCGAGTTCAGAGGCCCTAAAAAGGCCTCTCGTCCGATGCATTCTGGGTGAATGCATCAGACGGGCTATCAGCACACAAAGCACTGTGAACGCGCTTTGTGTGCTGATAGCCTGTCAGCACTGCTGTGGGCGTGGCTTCAGCTGACAGCTTCAGCTTCAGCTGACAGCTGAAGCCCGAACCCACAGGGACGCTTACTGTCCACAATAGTGGTTGAAGGGGGGGGGGAGACCTACTCTCCTTCCCCCCCCCCGGCCCCCACCCCTGAGCGGTGGGTGGGGGCCCTAAAATTATCGATAAGGGGGGGGACCTACTGTCCCGCCCCCACCCCTGTGCGGCGGGTGGGGGCCCTAAAATTATCAATATGGGGGGGGACCTACTGTCACCCCCCCCGGCCCCCACCCCTGTGCGGCGGGTGGGGGCCCTAAAATTATCAATAAGGGGGGGACCTACTGTCCCGCCCCCACCCCTGTGCGGCGGGTGGGGGCCCTAAAATTATCAATAAGGGGGGGGACCTACTGTCCCCCCCCCGGCCCCCACCCTGTGCGGCGGGTGGGGGCCCTAAAATTATCAATAAGGCCCCCAATAATAATATTACCAATAAGGCCCCGGCCCCCACCCCTGAGCGGTGGGTGGGGGCCCTAAAATGATCAATAAGGGGGGGACCTATTGTCCCCCCCGGCCCCCACCCCTGAGCGGTGGGTGGGGGCCCTAAAATGATCAATAAGGGGGGGGGACCTACTGTCCCCCCCGGCCCCCACCCCTGTGCGGCGGGTGGGGGCCCTAAAATTATCAATAAGGGGGGACCTACTGTCCCCCCCGGCCCCCACCCCTGAGCGGTGGGTGGGGGCCCTAAATACAAAGGGGGGGGGACCCTAGTTAACCCTCCCCCCCCCAAAAAAAAATTATCTCCCTACCTACCCCCCTCACCCTAAAAATAATGAGGGGGGGAACATTAACTAAAAACCTGTACAAAAATAAAAATAAAGAGATAAAAAAAACTTACCATTCGATGTTTTCTTTCTTCTAAAATCTTCTTTCTTCAGCCCAAAAAAGGCCAAATAAAAATCCATAATAACCGACGCAATTAAAAAAAAAAAAAACGAGCGCAAAAAAAATAATCCATCTTCACCCATGGAGGGCTCCGCGCAGACTAAGCTCCGCAGGGTGGGGAAGGCTTATAAAGCCTTGCCCCGCCCTGCAATTAGGCTAAGAACACTCTGATTGGTGGGTTTAAACCAATCAGAGTGCTCTTTGTCATTTTACAAGCGTGGGAAAGTTCTTTGGAATTTTCCCACGCTTGTAAAATGACAAAGAGCACTGTGATTGGATGGATTTCAAGCCATCCAATCACAGTGCTCTGTGTCATTTTACAAGCGTGGGAAAGTTCTTTGGAATTTTCCCACGCTTGTAAAATGACACAGAGCACTGTGATTGGATGGCTTGAAACCCATCCAATCACAGTGCTCTGTGTCATTTTACAAGCGTGGGAAAATTCCAAAGAACTTTCCCACGCTTGTAAAATGACACAGAGCACTGTGATTGGATGGCTTGAAATCCATCCAATCACAGTGCTCTGTGTCATTTTACAAGCGTGGGAAAATTCCAAAGAACTTTCCCACGCTTGTAAAATGACAAAGAGCACTGTGATTGGATGGCTTGAAATCCATCCAATCACAGTGCCCTGTGTCATTTTACAAGCGTGGGGAAATTCCAAAGAACTTTCCCACGCTTGTAAAATGACACAGAGCACTGTGATTGGATGGCTTGAAATCCATCCAATCACAGTGCTCTGTGTCATTTTACAAGCGTGGGAAAATTCCAAAGAACTTTCCCACGCTTGTAAAATGACAAAGAGCACTCTGATTGGCTCAAACCCACCAATCAGAGTGTTCTTAGCCTAATTGCAGGGCGGGGCAAGGCTTTATAAGCCTTCCCCCGCCCTGCGGAGCTCAGTCTGCGCGGAGCCCTCCATGGGTGAAGATGGATTATTTTTTTTTGCGCTCGTTTTTTTTTTTTTTTTTAATTGCGTCGGTTATTATGGATTTGTATTTGGCCTTTTTTGGGGCTGAAGAAAGAAGATTTTAGAAGAAAGAAAACATCGAATGGTAAGTTGATTTTATCTAATTTTTTCTTTTTTACAGGTTTTTAGTTAATGGTCCCCCCTCATTATTTTTAGGGTGAGGGGGGTAGGTAGGGAGATATTTTTTTTGTGGGGGGGGGGGGGTTAACTAGGGTCCCCCCCCCCTTTGTATTTAGGGCCCCCACCCACCGCTCAGGGGTGGGGGCCGGGGGGGACAATAGGTCCCCCCCCTTATTGATAATTTTAGGGCCCCCACCCGCCGCACAGGGGTGGGGGCCGGGGGGGGACAGTAGGTCCCCCCCTTATCGATAATTTTAGGGCCCCCACCCACCACTCAGGGGTGGGGGCCGGGGGGGACAATAGGTGTCCCCCCTTATTGATAATTTTAGGGCCCCCACCCGCCGCACAGGGGTGGGGGCCGGGGGGGGACAGTAGGTCCCCCCCCTTATCGATAATTTTAGGGCCCCCACCCACCGCTCAGGGGTGGGGGCCGGGGGGGACAATAGGTCCCCCCCCTTATCGATCATTTTAGGGCCCCCACCCGCCGCTCAGGGGTGGGGGCCGGGGGGGGCAGTAGGTCCCCCCCCTCATTGATAATTTTAGGGCCCCCACCCGCCGCACAGGGGTGAGGGCCGGGGGGGGGACAGTAGGTCCCCCCCCTCATTGATAATTTTAGGGCCCCCACCCGCCGCTCAGGGGTGGGGGCCGGGGGGGGCAGTAGGTCCCCCCCTTATTGATAATTGTAGGGCCCCCACCCGCCGCTCAGGGGTGGGGGCCGGGGGGGGACAATAGGTCCCCCCCTCATTGATAATTTTAGGGCCCCCACCCGCCGCTCAGGGGTGGGGGCCGGGGGGGGCAGTAGGTCCCCCCCCCTCATTGATAATTTTAGGGCCCCCACCCGCCGCACAGGGGTGGGGGCCGGGGGGGGACAGTAGGTCCCCCCCCTTATTGATAATTTTAGAAAGCGAGCTGAGCTGTCAGTCAGACAGCTCAGCTTGCGAACGCGCATTCTGCGCACATGCGCGGTAAAGCGCTCAGGTTCTTCATAGGGCGGCATTCAATGCCGCTCTATGAAGAACGCGATTGGTGCAGCGCGAAGCCGTCCCATTGGGCCCCGCGATTTCGTCATTTTGACGAAAAAGGGGGCGCGGCCTAGCGGGGAGCTCGGCGCTGGAACGGAGGTAAGTTTTTAATATAAAAACACCGAATTTTTTTTTTTTAATTAATGAAAGTTCATATAAAAGCAAGAAGAAAGGCTGAGGGACCTGTCTTTCTTGCTTTTATATGGTGACTATAGAGTCCCTTTAAGAAAGAAGAAGTCATTTTTTTTCAGTCTGAAGAGCGAGGTAATTGCCTCATTCAAAGTTAAAGCTTTTGAACGAGTCGTCTCAAAGTGATGCATTTCTCTTTAAGGAAAATTGTTTTATACTTATCCCAATTTTCCTGAACCTATAGGTTAGCTCCTCCCATCACAGCAGAAAGATCAGCAAATAGATCTAGAAATAGAAACATCCAGGCCTGCTAAAGCAGATTCCTTCTCAGCTGCTGTGAAGGACAGTTAAAAAGACTGCCTGATGAGCAGGGGATGTATCTATTTATACCAATTTCAGAATTCTATTTCCTGTGCTTTCTGCCATGAAGGGTGGAGCTAAGCCATACATTAATGCTACCATGTTTATTTAGGAAAACTTTTAATACTTATGAAAATGTGTTAAAACCTTATAAGATTTTGTTGTATTGCTGTGCTGATTAATGTGATGTTTTTTTGCATGCAATATCCATTTTAATAAAAATATATAAGGACAAGGAACTGGGTTACAACAAATATCTAAATAAGCCCCTTATTTTCCTAGAAACGCCAATGCTTGAAGATGCTGATGAGGGCGGTATAAAGGTTTGGCACCTGGTCAAACCCACAGAGGAACCTGAGCTCCCCAAGCATAGACGTGGAAGTTTACGAGACAGAGAAAGGGCTAAAGCCATCCCTGAAATCTATCTGACACGGCTTTTATCCATGAAGGTGCGAGAAATGTGTTTTTGCGTTTTCCATAATGTTAGGTGATGAGTATCCACATATGTTTCAACATATATTCTGAGATCATTTTCCTAGACTGTCCCTGTTTTGGAAACAGGGGTATTAGTTTAAGTCCATCATGTTGATCATGTTTTATTTTATTTTTTTACTTTTTCTTAACTTTTTTTTTTGATTATTTGAAAGGAGAAATTCAGTTGCCATTTTGAGGTCAATAATGTTTTTTTTTAATCTTGTGATGCAATTGAAAAATGGTTTGTTTTCATTTCTTCGTTTGGATCCACAGCAGAGTTCAGTGAAGCTTAGTGGACACAAGTCTTTTTCAACTTATATTACTATAAATTAAAACAACATACTTTATTTAGCTGTTATTGTGTAATGAGTTCGTATGGGTGTTAGAGTAAAATAGTAATGAAAAATACTGTTGGAAAAATGATCCTTCAAGGGCAAATAGAAGCACCATGCATTTATTCATCAGCTTCAGGCAACGAATAAAGAAACTTTGAAATGAGCCTTTGTAAGGAAACGCTACGTAAGTAGTAACGTATTAGTTAGTTCTACAGTCCTGCTAAATGTCTGCTATGTTCTTCCTTTTTCCCTCCAACTCAAACAGGGCACTCTCCAGAAGTTTGTAGATGACCTATTCCAGGTGATCCTGAGCACCAGCCGTCCCGTGCCACTGGCTGTGAAGTATTTTTTTGATTTATTAGACGAGCAAGCAGCTCATTACGGCATATCAGACCCTGAGACTATCCACATCTGGAAAACTAACAGGTATCTGTACTAAACAAGACATAAATAGAAAAAGAACTATGAACATGAATATTATTAAGTGGATGTTCACACTGTTGACATCTGTGGTTTGCCATTATTCCACTACCACTAAAGGATTTTATAGTGTTAGGAATGCACTATAGTGCCTTCTGGTCATCCCATCCCTCCCCTGGCAGATAAAGGGTTAAACTCACCAGATTCCAGAGCTTGGTCGGCTCTCCGCCTTCACTGACTTAATGTTCATACGCGGCGAGTTTGCAGAGTGTTTAAGGGTTCCCGGTAGTGCCTCTAGTGGCTCTAGTTTATCAAAAACTGCAATGATTTACATTGCAGGACGAAGTGGGACAGGGACTCTGCACCCAGACCACTTCAATAGTGTCCGTTTAATACTATTATTTCAAGGTTTCGGGAACAGGTTAATATTTTCTTAGTTATTTTTGAAAAACAATTTTGGGAGTTGACCCTTCCTGTAAACACACTATAGATTCATTATTAATAAATTTTTAGACAGGGACCGACAAGTATTTTTGGCCACACTGGCGAATGCGCATTTTGTCACGTTTGTGAATCTTACCATTTTATTGTCTCTTTTCCACTTTTGTGTATTTTATTCCCTTTTGTGGTATCTTACCCCTTCTTGTGTCTCTTGTCCCCCTTTATTTTGTCTTATATCATCTTTTGCCCCTTTGTATGTCTAACACCCCATTTAGGATATCTCCTTTTTGCGTATCTTACACCTCCTTTGTTTGTCTCATACACCACTCCCCCCTTTTGTGTGCCTCTTTCACCCCTCCTTTTTTTTTACTCTGGCCTCCTGTAGTAGCATGGCTCTACAGACATGAGGTAGACGATCTTCTTTATCCTCTACATCGTCTGATGTTGCTCCCAGAGTAAGTTCCTCCCCAATTAGAAGATAAAGAAGATCCTCTACTGCGGTCTGCAAGCCCAAGTTGCAGAGTGATTCAGACACTATGCCCAATGGGCCAGTGCACCCTAGGGCAGCTGCATGGACCGCCTTATGGTAGCGCTAGTTCTGTTTTTAGAACACAAATACTATTTACAAGTAAAGCAGTAATAAAAAAACCAAACTATCAATTCGATCCGTTTTCAGATTTTTACAAAGATACAGCATGTCATGAAATAAATATAGGTTTAAATTATGGAATATTTAAATAACACTTCTTCTAACTTGCCATTTCAAGTAAATGAGTTAGGCAATTTAAAAAGTTCCTTAAGTGTCTGTGTCATAACTTCAAATGCCGCTACAGCAAGTAATATTAGATTTATTTAGATTTGTTTTATTTTGCAGTTGTTTTCTCTAATACATTCAGGCTCTTAATTTCTTTTACTTGTAGTTTGCCTTTAAGGTTCTGGATCAATATCATCAAAAATCCACAGTTTATCTGCGACGTTCAAACTTCAGACAGTGTAGACGCGGTGCTGTCGGTCATTGCACAGACCTTCATGGATTCTTGTACACTCGCTGATCATAAGCTTGGGAGGGTAAGTGTCCTTTTCCTGGGGATCAAGAATAATTGGAGATTCAGGATAATGGTTTATGGTGCATTTTTATGGATTGTTCCTAAATAATATGCCTTCTTGTTGGATTAAAAGGTTGCTACATATGGGTCATTGGACAGATAGACTTCTTGGAGGTCTTGGAAGGGAGCTTCATGCTTGATAAGAATTAAATGGAATTTGTGTATTTTAGTCCTGAGAATTGTGCTACAATACCAGCAACATCAATATATAATTTAACTTTTTACATGCTGTTGACAAGGTTGCTATTAAAGAGAGTGTGATGTGTACAATTTATCCTCAGGAATGAAGATGAGCTCAAAGGCAAGCTGGAATTGGCATCAAGGAGCTCATTAAGCTACTCAATTGTTCCTTTGTAGTAATTCCTTTCATTTGCGAGTACATTGATCGGCAAAACAATAGGGAGAGGACAGGTGGACTGCTGAAATCTGTGGAACCCATATTAATTAAGTATCATACACAAGCTTAGCTCGATGGGCCTAATGAAATACATTGCAATTCCATCTTTAGACCCTGGTCATCAGCTAGTCCATCAAGCTACTGTTCCTTAATTTTGCTGAGCGCCCCCATCCAAGCAGGGGTTCAATATTTCTCCATGCTTCAGCCACGGTCCACCTGGGGACCAGAGTGATTTTACAGATGGATTTGTTTTCATAAATTATGAGAGCATCTATAGATTTGAAGACATACATCCATGCAGCCAGATCATCTGGGTGACGTAGGAATTCTGGCAACACATCTTTGACCGAATACCTAATCACTTTTTGCCACTCTCACCACATGTGGTAAAGTGTACCATTTACACCACAGTCCCACAAGCATTAGATTGTAAAGAATGTATCCTGTATGAATAATAACTGGCGGGACATACCACCTTATTAAAATTTGACTTGCAATTGTTACTGGAGAACTACACACATACAGTCAGGTCCATAAATATTGGGACATCAACACAATTCTAATCTTTTTTGCTCTATACACCACCACAATGGATTTGAAATGAAATGAACAAGATGTGCTTTAACTGCAGACTTTCAGCTTTAATTTGAGGGTATTTACATCCAAATCAGGTGAACGGTGTAGGAATTACAACAGTTTGTATATGTGCCTCCCACTTTTCAAGGGACCAAAAGGTAATGGGACAATTGGCTGCTCAGCTGTTCCATGGCCAGGTGTGTGTTATTCCCTCATTATCCCATTTACAAGGAGCAAATAAAAGGTCCAGAGTTAATTTCAAGTGTGCTATTTGCATTTGGAACCTGTTGCTGTCAACTCTCAATATGAGATCCAAAGAGCTGTCACTATCAGTGAAGCAAGCCATCATTAGGCTGAAAAAAAAAAAACCATCAGAGGGGGGGCGGGGCCGGACCGCCGACGGGATCAGACGCTTCTGTCTGAGCTCCCGCTTCGGAGCCGAGAAAACGGCGCAAACTGGAGGCAGAACCTCCCCAGCCACCCACAACGGCGCCCACCTTGATCCCCAGATCCCGAGGTACGAGGGGATACTAATTAAGCTGCCATCCGTAACCCGACTAAGGCCCAAGGCATGAGGAGCTTGAGCCGGGATGAGACGGCCGCTCTCCCGGGTCTCCGGCCGGGGTCCGGCATCCCCCCCCCCTCTGGACCGGGGGGGTTATCCCGGTCTGCACACGCACAAGCAGGGACCCCTATCAAGCCACAACACGCGGGTCGGTAAACGGCTACCCTGCTACAGGAAACTATCCCGCGGCGGTCCTCAAAATGGCCGCCACACGCCAGCCGCATGTGCACCTCACTGCAGGATAATAAAGCTCATCAGTCCAACTGTCGGATTAAGCACCAGCCGTCTAGCCTTACGGTAACTGAACTAAACAGCGTAAACACGACCACACCACAGCAGACTCACAGCTATACCAGTGATGTCGATATGGAGACGGTTTTGCAGCAACCTCATCCACTGGCTTACTAAACGGCAGCTCAAAGAAGGAACATCCTTTGGAAGGTGGCACTGAAATGGAAGTTGGCACGTCCCAAGTCAGACGGCAGCTGTGTGGAGGGAGCCAGGCTGCAGCTGAACAAATGACCTGCATGAACTGAGAGGTTTAACCCTCCATCACCTGTGTGTAGCCCCATGCGGTGCAATATCAGATTAATATTTATCCACTCACATGTGGCACAAATTTGTACTATTCTACTGCCACTGCCTAAAGTGTATCGGTTTTGCTGTTAGGCCCGTTAAGACGCAAGCGCTATGACAAACATCATTTTATTAACATTATAGCATTACTACATGTTTCAATCCTGAGGCACATAGCTTATTTACCTGCACCTCTAAGCGTAGTAACCCCACTCTTAAACTAAGCCTGTATTCGATAGCTATAGCTTAAACTAAGTTTAAATATATGTATTTGTGGCCTGCCTACCGCAGCGTGACACACTAGATTATATGCAATTCAAGCCTGTTAATTCTATGTTATAGCACGGTTACTACTAAGTGCAGTAAATCCACCAAGCAAAGTTAGAACTTAAATGACTTTCTATTTAATGCTAACACCTGTTATTGCTGACTAAACTCATGTGAATTGTCTTTAGGCTTATGTTTGCTATACAATGCTCAACTGCTCTTGTTTATCTTCTTAAAATAAATGCATAGGCAACAAGCGAGATTTAACACTAATAACTCAATAGTTAGAATGCTCTTGTATGTACGTTCTCTGCACGAGCCATGTTTTTCCTCTTTTGTCCCTCTCCTACCTATTTCTGCATGGCATGTGCATTATGCTAACATCTTGAAAACTAAACGACTATAATAACTATAAAAATGTGCCTGTATAACGTATGCCATGACTTGTACTACCTATGTCTACCTATTTTACTGGATGTCGCTGTTGTGGCGCATGCCGGCTACCTGTTTATTCTGTGCACACCCAAAATAAAGAATAAAAAAAAAAAAAAAAAACCATCAGAGAGATAGCAAAAACATTAGGTGTGGCCAAATCAACTGTTTGGAACATCCTTAAAAAGAAAGAACGCACCGGTGAGCTCAGCAACACCAAAAGACCCGGAAGACCACGGAAAACAACTGTGGTGGATGACCGAAGAATTCTTTCCCTGGTGAAGAAAACACCCTTCACAACAGTTGGCCAGATCAAGAACACTCTCCAGGAGGTAGGTGTATGTGTGTCAAAGTCAACAATCAAGGGAAGACTTCACCAGAGTGAATACAGAGTGTTCATCGCGAGATGTGAACCATTGGTGAGCCTCAAAACAGGAAGGCCAGATTAGAGTTTGCCAAACAACATCTAAAAAAGCCTTCACAGTTCTGGAACAATATCCTATGGACAGATGAGACCAAGATCAACTTGTACCAGAGTGATGGGAAGAGAAGAGTATGGAGAAGGAAAGGAACTGCTCATGATCCAAAGCATACCACCTCATCAGTGAAGCACGGTGGTGGTAGTGTCATAGCGTGGGCATGTATGGCTGTCAATGGAACTGGTTCTCTTGTATTTATTGATGATGTGACTGCTGACAAAAGCAGCAGGATGAATTCTGAAGTGTTTCGGGCAATATTATCTGCTCATATTCAGCCAAATGCTTCAGAACTCATTGGACAGCGCTTCACAGTGCAGATGGACAATGACCCGAATCATACTGCAAAAGCAACCAAAGAGTTTTTTTAAGGGAAAGAAGTGGAATGTTATGCAATGGCCAAGTCAATCACCTGACCTGAATCAGATTGAGCATGCATTTCACTTGATGAAGACAAAACTGAAGGGAAAATGTCCCAAGAACAAGCAGGAACTGAAGACAGTTGCAGTAGAGGCCTGGCAGAGCATCACCAGGGATGAAACCCAGCGTCTGGTGATGTCTATGCTTTCCAGACTTCAGGCTGTAATTGACTGCAAAGGATTTGAAACCATGTATTAAAAAGTGAAAGTTTGATTTATGACTGTTAATCTGTCCCATTACTTTTGGTCCCTTAAAAAGTGGGAGGCACGAGGGCGGAGCCTAGCAGCCACGCTGACCGGTCGCACATCGAGTGTGCTCCGCACAGAACAGCTCTTTTTTGCAAGGAAAACTAAAGAAAACATCCCTAAATATTGCCTGCCCACGAGCTACAGAGACGAGTACCTACCAAGGCGGCGACAAATGGGTCCAACGACCGAAATCGGTGGCTCTTTCCCGGGGATTGACCTGAGGCCTGCCCAGTCGGCACGATGGAAGCGGCCGATCCCTTAGCTGACCGCAGCATACTCATCCAATGATCTTCCCCGCACATCCTCTCCCCCCCTGCCGGTGAGGGATATCCCGGCAACCACAATCTGTGAGGCAGATACAAAATACCAAAGCTGTCTTACCTGCACCACCGGATCAGCACAGTTCAACATGGTGGACGCCACATGCTGCTCCACGCTCAGCCCATCGCTGCCATCTCTCGCTGACAGGCTAGACCGCCTGCTCACAGACTTTTGGGCAAAGCTTTCCCCCACAGGGGCACGCATGAGGAGGATCTGCCGGCAACAGTCCCACGGGACGCCGAACAGCAGCCCACAGCTCCAAGAAGGGGCCCTGGTGCAGCACGAGTTGTGGGAAAGAGGAGGTGGAAGTCCCGCAGAAAACCTCAGCGACGACACGCTGGACCAGTGATGTGCCGACCCCTCACTGGGCTCACTGGGCAGTTGCCCACCACTGAACCAGTCGCTCAAAGCTTCTCCCCCTCACCGGAGACCACTACCCACCCCAAGCGAAGACAGAATATCGGGGGACCCCGAGCTCTACCAGCATGCTGCCAAGGCAAAGAGGCTGCAGATGCTCTTACACCTCCTTTGTTTGTCTCTTTCACCCCTCCTTTTTTTTTTACTCTGGCCTCCTGTAGTAGCATGGCTCTACAGACATGAGGTAGACGATCTTCTTTATCCTCTACATCATCTGATGTTGCTCCCAGAGTAAGTTCCTTCCCAATTAGAAGATAAAGAAGATCTTCTACTGCGGCCTGCAAGCCCAAGTTGCAGAGTGATTCAGACACTATGCCCAATGGGAACAGGGGCCATCGAAGGGACACGTACGTCCGGAGCGCGCAGCCCATTCAAGCCCATCCAAAGGATTACCCGCCCATCCAAAGATTACCCAGTGACCTGCCTATCTGACCGGATCACACAGCAGTACATTCAAAGGAGTACCTAGTGACCTGACTGGCTGACCACTGATGCCGGAGTGATCACTGTGCATTGAGCAGGAAACTTTCAACACCTTTTTTTCATCCCCTTTCAGGACATTACCATCTGCAATCTTCAGCATCCTCCTACCACGGACACCATACAGCTACTGACACATTGGTGAGATCCATCCATTATAAAGTGATACATATAGTGCACTATATTCTGGACTACTATCTTGTTAGGACTGCATTATTTTTTTTTATTTTTTTTTATTTTTTTATTTTTTTTCTATTTTTTTCTATTTTTTTATCTATTTTGATTGTTTCATAAATTTTTCGTTTCATCACTACTTTTTTCTATTTTTTTCTACTTTTTAGATTTTTTCTATTTTTTCATTTTTTCATTTTTCTCCTTTTTTATTATTCATCATTTTTCATCATTTTTTTCTTATCATTTTTTCTCAGTGTGTTTTTTTGGATCATTACCTATTGTACATTGACGTGTATATACTATGAACTTTATTACAGACGAAGGAGGGTCCTGTGTGTGTGTATATATATGTAAATAGTTTGAAATGAGTGTCACTATGAGGATATACTATTACCTTTATGAATTTATTTAAAACTTACACAATAAATATTTTGAATTAAAAGCGTGATTAGCGATAAGCTTTATTGCCCAAAGATCTTTTTGAGTGCGGTATTCATATTTGTTTATCACTATGCCCAATGGGCCAGTGCACCCTAGGGAAGCTGCATGGACCACCTTCCAAGAACCTCAGACCAGCACGACACAAACCTACACCTCAAGGTTCTCATAAGCTGGCGCAGGCTTCAGGCATATAGGCAGACTTCAAGTTTACCTATGCAACTAGCTCCCAGTACTGCTGCAATTCCTTTCAATTGATCATATTACCTTTCTTTTTGTTAATACTTGTTACCAGTGGTCTCATATTCTGTTAAATCTTGCTACAGTATAATCACTTATATGTCTAGATGTTAATGCGATGATACACTTAATCAGCAAGGTCTAGATAGGTTCCCTAAGTATGTTGACTTCGATGGTTGCAGGATTAGCAAATGATTGTATTATTAGAAGCTGAGACATATAGACTTTTCATGTAACCATGTTTTTCTTCAATATTATAAAATGTGCACTGTCCCTCATGTCACACTATTGTTATACTATACTTAATGATATGCATGCACCCGCTGTTGTGGCAGTGCTGCCCTGCTTGTCTAATCTATGCACGAATAAAATAAAGAAAAAAAAAAAAAGTGGGAGGCACAAATACAAACTGTTGTAATTCCTACACCGTTCACCTGATTTGGATGTAAATACCCTCAAATTAAAGCTGAAAGTCTGCAAACATCTTGTGTTTCATTTCAAATCCATTGTGTTGGTGTATAGAGCGAAAAAGATTAGAATTGTGTCGATGTCCCAATATTTATGGACCTGTAATTACCAGAGATGTGGCCTACCAAGTATCTTCCCATTCATTTTCATCTTTTAGAGAAGACCCTTTCCCTTAAGGAAGACTCTTTCCCTTTAAGAATCATAGGACAATTGCAATTCTCCAGGAACATAGATGGCGGTACATTCATGTGAAACTCCTTTTCATAAGTCTTGTATAGACACAAAGTCTCAAACCAAGTTCTGTTTGTACGAGCAGCCTGCACCACCTCAATATTCCAAATCAGACTACGAAGCTAAACGTAATGGAAGTGGTCACCAGAGGTAAGGTGCTTATGGCCAAAACAAAGTGAAAGGAGATCACCTTATCCTACTTGTAGAGATCCTGATACCTCTGGGCACCCATCTCCTCCATACCCCTCAAGTGCTCACCATCCCTGATGGAAATGATGTGATATCTAAAATAGTAAATATGAAAGAGGGATGTGTAATCATGGAGTGCATAATTTTGACTAGCACCTAAAAATAATACATAATTTTATAGAGCAGAGTCATCTTGACGCTGCAAATTTTAGAGAAGATTTATCTAGTTTAAACTACGTGCTATTCTGGGTGCAAAGTGCGAAATAAGGAGCACTCACCATGGAAACTAATAGAATATCTCTCAGGATTTAGCCCTTTGCACCAAGATTAGCACCAGTTTTGCCTTAAAGTAAAACTATTAGCTCAGGAACGCAAAACATTTATTCCTGGCCCTTTAGTGTTAAAAACACTATCTGGGCCCCCTGAGTCCCCTAAATATAGTGAAATCTTACTTTTATTCCAGTCTGCTGCTGCTGGCTCTGCCACTGATCTGCCTGCTTGGCTGACATCATCAGAAGTGTTGATCTCAGCCAATCACAATTCTTTTTCACAATTGCATCAATTGCCCTGACCTTTTCTTTTTTTTTTTAGGATTCTCCCATCAATAAGCTGCTATACGCCAGAGACATTCCACGTTACAAGCAAATGGTAGAAAGGTAAGAATGGTTAAAGGAATTTCCTTCTCATTAAGTGGTATGAGGTATTGAATCTCATTTCAATCTAATTTGCTGACCTGCAGGTATTACGCTGATATCCGGCAGACCATCTCAGCAAGCGACCAGGAGATGAATTCGGCACTTGCAGAGCTTTCCAGGGTATGCTGCTATCTATTAATTTATTTTATTGTTGGGAAATGCTTGTGTCCACTTGGTGCTATTAAGTTTCCACACCCTGCCATGTCTAACACTAGTTTTCTTTCTTTTAGAATTACTCAGGTGAACTAAACTCGTTAGTGGCTCTTCATGAACTCTACAAGTATATTAATAAATACTATGATCAGGTAAGTTGATCATATTTAACAAGAAATGTTGAGTAGATGACAAGGGGATTGTAGAATTTGGTTCATAATGTTCAATCTGGGAAAAAAATCTTTAAAGGGACACTCCAGGCACCCAGACCACTTCTGCCCATTGGAGGGGTCTGGGTGCAAACTCCCACCACCCTTAACCCTGCAAGTGTAATTATTGCAGTTTTTATAAACTGCAATAATTACCTTGCAGGGTTAAGTCCTCCTCTAGTGGCTGTCTGATAGAAGGACTACCATGTTCTTAGAACACGAAAAGTGTTTTAAACGACGCTGGACGTAATCACACTATTCATGAGGACCTCCAGTGTCGCCAGAATCACTATAGGAAAGCATTTAAAAATGCTTTCCTATGGGTAGGTCCAATGCGTGTGCGGCCATTGCTGCGCATGCATATTAGGTCTTCCCCGCCGGCTGACGTCGACAGGGGCGGAGCCTGCCCCAGCGCCGAGGGACATCGGCGCTGGATTCAGGTAAGTCACTGAAGGAGTTTTAACCCCTTCAGCAACATGGGATGGGGGTGTGGGAGGGAGAGGGGCACTGTAGGGTCTTGCAGTGCCAGGAAAACTGATATGTTTTCCTGGCACTGGAGGGTCCCTTTAACTGTGCTGATCTGGAGATTTCTTTCAATTCAGATATTTTACCTTAGAATTTTCAATTTGTGCATTGATTATTTTTGGTATCATTATTACTATTAATATATTTTATTGATAAGGTGACAACATTTTCTGCAGCATTGAACAAAAGAAGACAACTGAAAGCATTCCGATACATAGCTAGACAACCGGGGACCAAAATAAATGTGTGTACTGTCTGTGAGGTTAAAATTTAGAAGGCATAAATAATGCTCTCATAGCGTAGAGTGAGATGGCCCATGAGCTTAAAATCCAAATGAGATAGTGGGGTGTGAGGCAAAAGGAAGCAGTTATTAGTTCTGCTTGTGTGTGCTCATAACAAAGGTTTATAATTTAATTCAGCATTAAACAGTTTTTAATGTTTTTATCTTTTAATGCTAAACAAGATTCCCCAGCAGCCCTTTCTCCCTGTGCTGCTTGTGCTAATAAGGAAGCATTAGCCTGAGCAGCAATGGGCATCCATGATTGGCTCAGAGTGTCATTTGACTGTTTTTAGCCTATCAGAGCTTAAACTGACAGTGTGATGGTTATGACTATAAGGAAGTGTGTAATCTCTGCCTTAGCCACACCTCCAGAAAGGGCCGGATTGTGGGTGGCCAAAGACCCTTATTTAGTGTTAAACTACTCTAAAATGGTTTAGCACTGGATGGAGGGAGAGCACCAGATGACTCCAGACACAATAACCAATGCAATGAGATGCAATTGGTTGTAGTGAGTACAGTGTCCTTTTAAAGGCTGATAACTCTTAAAACTGACCAGTGAGTCATCGTGGTGGAATTCTATAATAGGATAGTAAACTCTTGTAATAGTCACAATCTATTAATGAGTCCCACAACTTTTTTGGGGGGGTATAAAGTTGAGGCTAAAAGCACAATTAACTGTAACATAATATTCTATAGATACAGGATTATCTCCTTGTCCTATTCTCCTTTATTTTGTATACTTATTTACAATAACTTATTGGTTTCTCGTGCTAGGTTTCTTGTTATTTTTTAAATCAATATTTATTAGGCTCACAAGAAAATGCAGTGTAATTCAGTCATTATAACATCTTATCAGGAAATAGAGAGACTTAATATGTGATAAACGTCTTACAGCCCCACAGAAAACGAGTACACAAATACAAAGTCTTGCTTTTTAAGTAACAGTTTGAGTGATACTTAATGGAATGGACAAATGCATATGAAACCTAAAATCACAAATTGTAGCGTGTGATATAAATTAGAAAGAACAGTGATAAAGACAATAGGATAAATAATGGGATGAATAGGAAAGTATAGGGAAAGGGCCCGAAATGGAAGTTGGTGTGAAAAAGACTAAGAAGGAAGTGCATGTTGAGAGAGAGGACCAGGAGAAGGTCCCACTTGGTTGTTCTTCTTAAATCTGGTTAGCTGCTTGTTTTGGTCAGGAGCGGTTTTGGGGCATTTATGTGCACAGTAGCATTCATTGTAGAATAGACCAAAATACACCCTGAAAGAAACTAAATGTCTCAGCATTCAGTGAATTAAACATCCAAAAGATTAACGTATTGGTTCTTTCCCATCACCTTCATTAACACCCTCTCTCTGTCCACCAGATAATAACAGCTCTGGAAGAGGATACTACAGCCCAGAAAATGCAGCTAGGATACCGGCTACAGCAGATTGCCGCTGCAGTGGAAAATAAAGTCACCGACTTGTGACCAAGACACGTAGACAAAAAACTACTTTTCTACGAAGATTTTTATAAAATCGCAGACTGTATATAACTGCCTCTGAGAAGCAGACCCCCTCAAAAGTTTTGATCTTGATCTATTATATTGCCATCGACCCCGGCAAAAAACAAAAACAAAAAAAAATCGAGGGCGAGAGTTTATGCGAAAGGCGATTGTATGAAGAATTAAAAAAAAAAAAAAAAATTAAAAAAGATATTTTTTATAGGCATTTTCTCTTGTGGACATTGATAAAGGATTTTTATCCCAGGAATATGGGGTAATATGGTAATCCTGGATGTTTCATTTCAACAGGATAATTTTATCTCCTTATGTGCCAAGTCTATGTTTTGATATTAATGACTTTGTGCCCATTTCCATGAGCAAAGACTATTTCCAAGGAATAGAAAGGATTGCTTGTGTTTTCTCTGAATCTAAGGCACATTTTATTCACCAGCCTTCTGAGAATGGACTGGTAATGGCCCCGAAGCTGAACCTCTACGTCTGACGACTGATGGTTTTATGAAGTCATTTTCATTACAGACTCTTACCTTTCTTCCTAAATATTCTGGCAGTTGCTCCTATGACAAGCCAGCTATTGTTGTAGATATGTAGACTAAAAAGGACAGAGCACTGTAGCTGTTTAGAATCTTACCAACTATGAACTGCCAATATCTGTTGCTGTGTTTGAGACAGAAATTTTGAAATCTACTCCATTGAAATTTAATCAGTACTACATTGTGTTAATTGTTTTGCATTTTATCCTGGACACACGTGTAAAATTTTTATTGTGAAACAGAAGTATTATTTTATTATTTGTAGCTACTGTATTTTTTTATTTACTTGTTGTATTGCTTTTTCAGTCCAGAGAAAGCATCAAAAAGTCTTCCTTTTATCCCACTTTGTTGTATTCAATCCGTAGTCCAACCAAAATCGTATACATCAGGTTGGATCAGATACTTAAATAACGGGGTGATTTGACAGTAAGTTATATGTGTGATCTACCAGCGTTGTTTAGCCTTTGGTCTCCAGTAATTGGCCTTTCACATCTGTGCACTAAGAAAATGTAGATGAATATTTATTAGGCTGATGTACAACTCTAAATTAGCACTGATTTCAAATATTCTTTTATCTTAGAGAATGACACAGCCCTGTAGAATATTCCATGTTTTGTGCGGCCCGTTTGCTGCTCTGAACTGGGTATGTTGTAAATAGAAGTAGTGAAAGAAAATATTTAATTACTAAAGGAGAATTGTAATTTATTTTCAGAGACAGCCCATCCATTTTTGGGATTCTTGTTATGTCTTTAGTTGTGCTCCATGAATTAACGGTCTGCATTCCTGCCTACAATTCCCAAAATCCATTGGTGCTGTCTTTTTTTTTTTTTAAGAATTAGAATTCACAGTTAACATAATATAAAGAGGAAAGAATACGAAACTTGAAAGTGAGTCTTTTGAAATACTGTAATAACCATTTCTAGGATATGTTCAGAAAGCTTCAAAGCTGTGAAGTGAGAAATCGTTTGTGTCAGTGGACAAAACGAATGTAAAATTCAGCACATTAAAAAACAAAAATTCATTTAATAGTCCTTACACAGATTACTCAATAAACTTTAATATGTCAAAATACCTGGCTTGGATATTCTTTCTTTATTCTCATTTAAAAAAAAGAATTACTAAAGAGGTATTGTAGATTTGCATTGTACCTTCTTGAATCAGACACTGTAATTTGTTTTAAATGTTATTTATATTTTAAATATGTATATCCTTTAAGATTTTCTACCCACCAGGGAGAGCAAGACCAATGGAAGTATAAGTATAGAAGCAGAACTAACTTTTAAAGATCATCGGAGATGTTCATGTAAATAGCATCGCCATGTATGTAACAAGCAGACAAAAATGAATTCCTCATTTCCTAGAAGCCACATTAAAGATACATTTTTAAGTTCAAGCAGCAGAATTTGGGAATATCGAAAACCAGTGTCATAATTTTATCTTTCATTAATGTAAGAATTTGTCATTCATGGTCATTGATTCTGTGACTGCGGCTTATTCAGTCTTTGCTCAAATGCATGGCAGATTGAGCATGTTTTAAGTATCTAAAGGGACATGTATTACCTGACAATTCTTTTTCAAACCAGCAAGCAAACACTTTTAAACATATATATATATAAACTATAAAAATATGTAATAAACATTTATAAACTTAATATAAACTTGGTCAGACTGTATTACTGGGTACAACTATTAGCTAGGGGAGTTTCTTCAGTCTCCCTCCTTCTTCCCTTTTACCAACTCATCTTAGTTTCAGACCAGTTCACTAATGACAGAAACAGGCCATCATTGTGGAGAGGGTAACCCAACATGGGAGCCTGCTCTGCATGATCACACTGACCTTCCAACTGCATATATTTAAATACATCAGGTATGCCCAATGCACTTTTCAAGTATTCCTAGGGATAGGACACTGATTGGTTAGATCAGTAGCCCCCTGGAGTGGGTGTGCCATGCATAACAAAGAAGCAGGTAAATATGGAAAAAAAACATATTTGCCTGCTTCTTTTTAAAGCCAGCAGAGTGAGATAATAGTCTCATTAAAAGTTATATCTTTTAAATGAGACCGTTGTCTTAAAGTGTTGTGTATCCCTTTAACTTGAGTATTGGCATAGGACTGCCAGGATAGTGACAATGATATAATTATGAAGAAAGTGTTCCTATTGGGTTTGTTCCAGATGTCAAGTAGAAGTCCAATAAAGAGTGCAAATTACATTTATAGGAGTATTAGTTGGGGAACTTTAAAGGTACTGAGGCATGTGGTAAAACTAAAAAAAAATCAGAAGGGCACTATTGAAGTAAAAAATAAAGACAAAAATAATTTGAAAAAAAAGATACTTTAATAGACGAGAACCATGTATTGCACCTAGATAGTGGCCACTATAGAAAACTAAAGCTGGCTGGCTTAAGTAAAACCAGTATCACAGTGCAATGATTATACTAACAACAACAACTAATCAGAGCAAGACAAGGAAGCGTCAGTAACACTGGCCTTTTGTTTGATCTATGTATATTTTATAAATGTATCTTATTAAAAACTCTAGTGTTAGAGGTAGGATAATCATGTTTTCTTCTGACATACAGCTCATCCAACAAAAGAGTATGATTGACCATAACTGTAAGTCAGTTTTTATTTTGGTAGCAATCATTAGATAATTCTATCAATCGTATAAATTAGCTAAATATGTGTGAATTATTTAGCACAAATTACTTTATTTGTGAATTAATTTAGAATTATTTTGTTTTCATTACTATATGTTACTAATATGGAAGACACCAACGTCTTAAAGCTTTTTAGGGGGGGAAGCTAGAACAGTATTGTTTATAAAAAGAATGGGGGCTGGCAGATATTAAGAGCTTAGTGGCTTGTGGTTTGGGGAGCCATAGCCACTCGTGGGAGTTGTAGCTTCCACTGTTGAACTGGACGGGGGGTTAGATCGGTATGTTTGGTCCAGTGGGCTTAGATGAAACTGGGCATGTCGTGCTACATTTTAAAGAACTAGTGGACTAAAGGACATAGCTTACCATTTTATTACTCCACCCCACACTACACAGGTTAGAGCAAGGAGTAGTGTCCATTCACTGGGCTCCTACCCACTTGTTAATTCTCTTAAAGATGGAGGAAGAGGTAGGGGCAATTTTCAAGGCCAAATCCAGGTATTGATTTCCCTTTTACCCTCAAAATGCAGGTTGGAATAAGAGGAGTGAGCTAGTAATCATCAACAAGCTTGTTTCTTTTTGCTTGCTTTAAAATTGTTTTATATTAGTGTGTATTATGGCAAACATTTCATTTCCTACTGTGTCCTTGATTTTATATTTTTGGATAAGTTTTTTTTAAATAATGTTATATTTTTTTTTACATATATTTTTAAATACAAAAAACACATTATAAATGTTCAGGTGAGTGAAACCAGGGGCCTGCACTCACCTGAACATGCATAAATGGGGTGCTGCTGAGGGCCAATTTATACGATACACAAGATCCAGCGCACTCACTCATCCACTAAACAGCAACTTCAAAGCTCACAGATTTTATTAGTTGGTTTTTTTTTGCGGGGGGGGGGGGGGGGTTAAAAATAGTAGGGGTTTAGTTACAGTATATGACTAAAAAAAATTTTGCCTTATGGGTACTGACTACTTTGTCTCTGTATATTTGCTATGCCTGAAACTTCTTGATATTGGGCGGAGCTACCGCAGTCAAGAAATGTCAATCCCCCCAGTCATCACAAGGGATGGTTGCAGTGAATTGACTCTCTCAATGGAAATCACTGGATCCTCTATAGACCTCAATGCAGTACTCTTGTGCATGTGCAAGAGTACAGTTGTGACGTCGACTCCTGGTGCTGAAAGAAGATGGTGGTGCCTGCGAGGGACAGGTTCAGGTAAGTAAATCTCGCCTTTACCTTAAAGCCCCAGCCACTGGACCAGTAGCAGCAATGTCACCATCGGAGTCCTTGCAAATTCTGCAAAGTCCTCAGACGGTGACAGTACCACTTTAATGTAGCATTGTCTGTTGTATTTTATATGAATGTTATATTGTTTTGTTATATTTGAATGTCGTGGTTTTTTTTACTGTATACATTTGTACTGAATTTTTCAACAGAAGATATACAAACAATAGCAACTTTGCAAAAACTATAAGTCATGTCATCAGTAGACACAGAACATGCTCAACATACATATAAATGCAATTCCTAAATTATGGAAAAGCATTGGCAACAAAAGGGGGACCTGAATGTAATGGGTTGGTCTAGTAGGACTCATGAGTGAGGGAGAGGCGTGTCAAGAAGTGCCTGAGGAGGAGTGCTCATACCTTGCCCACACAGCACAACTTTTTAGATCACCTGTGACATATTTTCTGGACTTGTCCAGTTGTTCACCCATTTTGAGTCCACATTCAAATCTTAATAGAAGTTACTGTGGTAGGTCTCACTAGAAAACTACCTATTGGACATACTCCTAGACACACAGTTGAGGCCAGCAAAAACCCTTATTATGCATATTTTAATTTCAGCTTAGCTAAGTATAGCTTCTGCTTGGAGAAGTTTTACAAGATGACTCATGTCTCATCAAATACATACTTATTCACTGATCAGCCACAATATGAAAACCACTGACAGCTGAAGTGAATAACAGTGATTATATTGTTACATTATATTGTTACAATGGCACCTGTCAAAGATTGTGATATATTAGGCAACAAGTGAACAGTAAGTTCTTGAATTTCATGTGTTGGAAACAAAAAGAAAATGCCAGATAGTGATGGCTAGACGACTGGGTCAGAGGATCTCCAAAACAGCAAGCTTTGTGGGGTGTTCCCGATGTGCTGTGTTTAGTACCTACCAAAAAGTGGTGCAAGGAAGGATAACTGTTAAACCGGCATCATGGTTGCCCAAGAATCGTTGATGTGCATGGGGAGTGAATGCAAGACTTTCTAGTCTGCTCACACAGAAAGGTACTGTATCCCAAATTGCTGAAAGAGTTAATGCTGGCCATGATAGAAAGGTGTCAGAATACACAGTGCATCAGAGTTTGCTACTTATGGGGCTGCGTAGCCGCACACCGTCAAGAGTGCCTATGATGACCCCTGTACACCCAGGGCCGGCGCGTCCATAAGGCGGCACAGCCGCCTTAGGGCGCACCGGCTCTGGGGGCGCAAAATTCCAGTGACCGGTAGGAGGGAAGTGCTCCCTCCTGCCTGGTCACCTCCTGGATCCCCGGAGCGGTGCGGTGTGCGGCTGAACTGGATTGGGAGGCGGCGAGGGAGCTCTGATCTCTCTGACAGGCTCCCTCGTGCGCCTTTTGCTGATGCAGCGGGAGCCGGAATATGATGTCATATTCCGGCTCCCGCGGCATCAGAAAACAGCCTGCGAGGGAGCAGATCAGAGAGATCAGAGCTCCCTCGCCGCCTCCTAATCCAGTTCAGCCGCACGCCTCCCAGCAGCCCCACTGGACCACCAATGAGAGACCCACGCCAGCTCTCCAGGTAGGGAGGCTGGGTGGGAAATTTAAATTTAATTTAGATTATTAATTACTGTGTGTATGTGTGTGTGCATGTGAGTGTGTGTGTGTGTGTGTGTGTGAGTGTGTATGTCAGTGTGTATGTGAGTTTGTGTGTGTCTGTCAGTGTGTGTGCATGTGAGTATGTGTGTCTGTCAGTGTGTGTGTCTGTGTGTGTGCATGTGAGTATGTGTGTCTGTCAGTGTGTGTGTAAGTGTGTCTATGAGTTTGTGTGTGAGTGAGTGTGTCTGTCAGTGTGTGCAGAGGCGGCTCTAGACTTTATGAGGCCTTAGGCGAAACGCAAACATGAGGCCCCACTAACAAAAAAGTGTCACATATACACATTGATGCACTGTCTACCTGTGTATGTGCCTGAGAGTGTGTCTGACAGAGAGTATCCTTGTGTGTGCGAATGTATGTCTCTGTGAGCATGTTTGTGTTTTTGTCTGAGACCCTATGTGTATGGGGTAGCTGATGGTAAGAGGGAGCAGGGGGTGTGATGTTGAAAGGGAGCGGGGGGGTTGATGGTGATGTGAGAGGGAGCGGGGGGGTGATGGTAATGTGAGAGGGAGCGGGGGTGATGGTAATGTGAGAGGGAGCGGGGGTGATGTTAATGTAAGTGTGGGGGGGTAATGAGAGTGGGGGGGCTAATGTGAGAGTGGGGGGGGTAATGTGAGAGTGAGAGGGGGTAATGTGAGAGTGGGGGGGCTAATGTGAGAGTGGGGGGGCTAATGTGAGAGTGAGAGAGGGTAATGTGAGAGTGAGAGAGGGTAATGTGAGAGTGAGAGGGGGTAATGAGAGAGTGAGAGGGGGTAATGTGAGAAGGAGGGGGTGATGGTGAGTGGGGGGAGGCTGAGGGTGGTGATGCTGAGGGTGGTGGGGGTTAATGCTGAGGGTGGTGAGGAGTGATGCTGAGGGTGACGGTGGTGGGGGGGTGATGGTGACGGTGGTGGGGGGTGTAGCTGAGGGTGGTGGGGGTGAGGCTGAGGGTGGTGGGGGGTTAGGGTGAGGGGTGATGGTGAGGGTGGTGGGGGGTGGTGGTGGTGGGGGGTGATGGTGGTGGGGGGTGAGGCTGAGGGTGGTGATGGTGGGTGATGGTGGTGGGTGAGGCTGAGGGTGGTGGGGGGGTGATGGTGACGGTGGTGGGGGGTGAAGCTGATGGTGGTGGTGGGTGTAGCTGAGGGTGGTGGGGGTGAGGCTGAGGGTGGTGGGGGTGATGGTGGGGAGGGGTGATGGTGAGGGTGGTGGGGGGGATGGTGGTGGGTGGTGAGGCTGAGGGTGGTGATGGGGGGTGAGGCTGAGGGTGGTGTGATGGTGGTGGGGGTTAGGCTGAGGGTGGTGGGGGTGAGGCTGAGGGGGATGATGCTGAGGGGGGGTGAGGGGGTGATGCTGAGGGTGGTGGGGGGAGTGATGCTGAGGGTGGTGATGTTGAGGGTGGTGGTGGGTGGTGAAGCTGAGGGTGGTGAGGGGTGATGCTGAGGGTGGTGGGAAGTGAGGCTGAGGGTGGTGGGGAGGGTTATGGGGGATGGTGAGGCTGAGGATGGTGAGGCTGAGGGTGAAGGGGTAATGGTAATGGTGAGGGTGGTGGGGGTGAGGCTGAGGGTGGGGAGGGGTGATGGTGAGGGTGGTGGGGGTGCAGCTGAGGGTGGTGAGGGGTGATGGTGACAGTGGTGGGGGGTGATGGTGACGGTGCGGTGGTGGGGGGTGGGGGTGATGGTGAGGGTGGGGAGGGGTGATGGTGGTGGGGGTGAAGCTGAGGGTTGTGGGGGGTGATGGTGACGGTGGTGGGGGGTGATGGTGACGGTGGTGGGGGGTGTAGCTGAGGGTGGTGGGGGTGAGGCTGAGGGTGGTGGGGGGTGATGGTGGGAAGGGGTGATGGTGAGGGTGGTGAGGGGTGATGGTGGTAGGGGGTGATGGTAGTGGGGGTGAGGCTGAATGTGGTGATGTGATGGTGGTGGGGGGTGAGGCTGAGGGTGGTGGGGGTGATGGTGGTGGGTGGTGGGGGTGAGGCTGAGGGTGGTGGGGGTGATGGTGGGGAGGGGTGATGGTGAGGGTGGGGCTGAGGGTGGTGGGGGGGTGATGGTGGGTGGTGGTGGGGGTGAGGCTGAGGGTGGTGGGGGTGATGGTGGTAGGGGGTGATGGTAGTGGGGGTGAGGCTGAATGTGGTGATGGTGATGGTGGTGGGGGGGTGAAGCTGATGGTGGTGGGTGTAGCTGATGGTGGTGGGGGTGAGGCTGAGGGTGGTGGGGGTGATGGTGGGGAGGGGTGATGGTGAGGGTGGTGGGGGGTGATGGTGGTGGGTGGTGAGGCTGAGGGTGGTGATGGTGGGTGATGGTGGTGGGGGTGAGGCTGAGGGTGGTGGGGGGTGATAGTGAGGGTGGGGAGGGGTGATGGTGGTGGGGGTGAGGCTGAGGGTGGGGTGATGGTGGTGGGGGTGAGGCTGAGGGTGGGGTGATGGTGGTGGGGGTGAGGCTGAGGGTGGTGGGGGTGAGGGTGGTGGGGGGTGAGGCTGAGGGTGGTGGGGTGGGGTGAAGCTGAGGGTGGGGGGGGTGATGGTGGTGGGGGGGGAGGCTGAGGGTGGTGGGGGTGATGGTGGTGGGGGGGGAGGCTGAGGGTGGTGGGAGTGATGGTGGGGGGGTGAGGCTGAGGGTGGTGGGGGTGATGGTGGTGGGGGGGGGGTGAAGCGGAGGGTGGGGGGGTGATGGTGGTGGGGGTGAGGCTGAGGGTGGTGGGGGTGATGGTGGTGGGGGGTGAAGCTGAGGGTGGTGGGGGTGATGGTGGTGGGGGGGTAATGCTGAGGGTGGTGGGGGTGATGGTGAGGGTGGGGAGGGGTGATGGTGGTGGGGGTGAGGCTGAGGGTGGGGTGATGGTGGTGGGGGTGATGGTGGTGGGGGTGAGGCTGAGGGTGGTGGGGGTGATGGTGGTGGTGGGGGGTGAGGCTGAGGGTGGTGGGGGGTGATGGTGGTGGGGGTGAGGCTGAGGGTGGTGGGGGGTGAAGCTGAAGGTGGGGGGTGATGGTGGTGGTGGGGGGTGAGGCTGAGGGTGGTGATGGTGGTGGGGGGTGAAGCGGAGGGTGGGGGGGTGGTGGTGGTGGGGGGGGTGAGGCTGAGGGTGGTGGGGGTGATGGTGGTGGGGGGTGAAGCTGAGGGTGGTGGGGGTGATGGTGGTGGTGGGGGGTGAGGCTGAGGGTGGTGGGGGTGATGGTGGTGAGGCTGAGGGTGGTGGGGGTGATGGTGGTGGGGAGTGAAGCTGAGGGTGGTGGGGGGTGATGGGGGTGTTGGGGGTGAAACTGAGGGTGGTGGGGGTCAGGCCGAGGGTGGTGGGGGTGATGGTGGTGGGGAGTGAAGCTGAGGGTGGTGGGGTGTGATGGGGAGGGAGAGCCTACCTTTCCCTGGTGGTCCAGTGGGCTCCCTGGTGGTCCGGTGGCCACTGCTCCCAGTCTGCAGCTCCGCAGAGCTGCAGACCGTGTATTCTCGCGAGATTTCAGAGCGTTGCCGTGGTAACCCGCGGCAACGCTCTGATTGCCCAATTCTCGCGAGTCACATGGTCTGCAGCTCTGCACACTGCGGAGCTGCAGACCAGTGTCTGCGGTGGCTGGCCTGGCAGCCAGGAGGGGCCTCGCACCCGGCGGCATACCGGGCAAGCCGCCGGGCCCCCTCCTGCTGTCAGGTCCTCGGTCACTGACCGAGGACCTGACACACTCTGCCAACAGGTGGTTTAGGTGGCCGCGAGGCCCCAGCCAGTGCGAGGCCTTAGGCGGCCGCCTAAACCGCCTAATTAGAGAGCCGCCTCTGAGTGTGTGTGTGTGTGCATGTGAGTATGTGTGTCTGTCAGTGTGTGTGTAAGTGTGTCTATGAGTTTGTGCGTGAGTGAGTGTGTCTGTCAGTGTGTGTGAGTGTGTATGTCAGTGTGTGTGTGTGCATGTGAGTATGTGTGTCTGTGAGTTTGTGTGTGTGTGTGTCTGTCATTGAGTGTGTGTGACTGTCAGTGTTTATACACCCCTGACCAGGGGTGTATTTGCCGCGAGGCAAACAAGGCATTTGCCTTGGGCGGCATTTTTCAGGGGGCGGCAAAAAAAGCCGCCCCCAAATGCCCAGGGCAAATGCCTTGTTAGCCTTGCGGCTAACAAGGCATGCTGGGCGGCCGGCGGGCTGCTGGGAAGTGCGGGTAGGTGGGCGGCCGGCGGGCTGCTGTGAAGTGCGGGTAGGTGGGCGGCCGGCGAGGGAGCACTTCCTCTGAGCGGTCTGCTCAGCTCCCTCGCGCGCCGCAGAGTGAGGCTGGGAGCCGGAATATGACGTCATATTCCGGCTCCGCCTCCCAGCATCACTCTGCGGCGCGCGAGGGAGCTGAGCAGACCGCTCAGAGGAAGTGCTCCCTCGCCGGCCGCCCACCTACCCGCACTTCCCAGCAGCCACTGGACCACCAGGGAGACAGATATCCCCCCCCCCAGCTTTCCCAAAGGTAAGGAGGCTGGGGGGGTTAAATAAAAAAAAAAAAATGTATTAAATATGTGAGTGATTGAGTGTGTTTGTATGTCTGTGTATGTCTGTTAGTGTGTGTGTGTATGTCTGTTAGTGTGTGTGTGTGTGTGTGTATGTCTGTAAGTGTATGTCTGTAAGTGTGTGTATGTCTGTTAGTGGGTCTGTGTGTGTGTCTGTTAGTTTGTGTGTGTGTTTGTGTGTGTGTATGTGTGTATGTCTGTTAGTGTGTGTATGTCTGTTAGTGTGTCTGTGTGTGTGTCTGTTAGTGTGTGTGTGTATGTCTGTATGTGTGTGTGTGTGTGTATGTCTGTATGTGTGTGTGTGTGTGTGTGTTAGTGTGTGTGTATGTCAGTGTGTGTGTCTGTAAGTGTGTGTCTGTTAGACTGTGTGTGTGTCTGTTAGACTGTGTGTGTGTCTGTTAGACTGTGTGTGTGTCTGCTAGTGAGTGTGTTTCTGTTACCTAGTGTATGCGTATTTGTCAGTGAATGTGTGTGTGTGTGTATTTAGAAGGCGGGTCGGGGGAAGGGTTCGGTGGGGGTGGCGTGGGTGGGAGGGGGGCGCCTGAGTTTTGTCCTGCCTAGGGCAGCACAAAACCAGGATACACCACTGCCCCTGACTGTAGCGTGGCCAAGCGGAGTGTACCATGGTACAGGAACTTCTGTTTCCTGTACCTGGCAGGACTGACAGGAAAAGCTCACTGTACCGGGATTCGCTCCGCTCAGCCACACTACAAGAAAGGTAGGAGGCACACCAGGAAGGGGAGGGGACCACTATGGGGGTGGGTGGCGCACCAAGGGACAGGGAGAGGAGGGGAGAAATACCCTTAGGTACAGGAAAAGGAGGGAGGGGGGGAAAGGAACACTAAGCGACAGGGAACAGAGGGGGGAGGGGAGAGGAACACTAAGGGACAGGGAAAGGAGGAGAGAGGGGAGAGGAACAGTAAGGGTCAGAGAAGGGAGGGGACCATTAAGGGACGGGGAGAGGGGCTGGATGTGAAAGAAACACACAGCGGGGCTTGAGAAGGAAAGAGACACACACAAAGGAGCTGGGAAGAGTAAAAGACACAAAAGGGCTGGGAGAAAAGGAGTCACACAAAGGGTCTGGGAGGAGTAAGACACACAAAATGTGGGAGGATGTAAGAGTAATGCAAAGAGGAGACATAGGAGACACACAAAGGCAAAAATAGGAGATAAAATACACTAAAGGGAGTCAGATATTTAAAGACGGGATAAGAAACACAAAAGGGAGGTTAAGAGGCACACAGGTGCAGATGTTTTTTGGGGGGCGGAAAAATGCATCTTCGCCTATGTACCCAAAATTCTTTGCACCGGCCCTGTGTACACCACCAAAAGTGCCTTCTATGGTGACGTGAGCATCATAACTGGAACATGGAGCAATAGGAGAAGGTTGCTTGATCTGATGAATCACATTTTCATTTAGATCAGATGGATGGCTGGGGGCGTGTGTCATTTAGCTGGGGGAAAGATGGGAAATAGTCAATTTTGTTCTCTGGGCAATGTTGTGCTGAGAAACCTTGAGTCTTGGCATTCACGTGGACACATACCACCTACCTAGAGATTCTTGCAGACCACGTACACCCCTTTAAGACAATAGCGTTCCCCGATGCCAGTGGCATCTTTCGGCAAGACAATGCACCCTGCCACACTGCAAAAATTGCTAAGGAATAGTTTTAGGAACATGACAAAGAGTTCAAGGTGTTTTCTTGGCCTCCAAATCCCCCAGATCTCAATCCGATTCAGCACCCGTGTGATGTGCTGGTTAACAAATACATGGATCTACCGCGCAACTTGTAAGACTTAAAGGTGACAAGGTGAAGAGTTACTACAGAGAGGTGTTTATACAAAGTCAAACTTTCAACCTTCTAAAAGTCAGTGAAAATCTGGTAAAACAATGAGTAAACTTGTTAGTTTATGTTCATGGTCAATACATTCTATTGAATATATATGAAATGGCAAAAATTAGGCTAAAACTTGTAGACCCACCTCAACGTCTCAGGTGTGGGAAATGTTGCTAAACTGACTTTCAGCAAGATGAGCAACTTGTGAAGTTCCCAAAGCTTTTTGCATTAAACTTGCTGTGTTACACAGTGACCTATGGAAATTTTTGTTTTGAAATATGTCAAGCTGTCCCTTTAAGTGAAATAATTGCAACATATTGAATCAATAAAACACTGATATTCCCTCTCCCACTGGCTCCACAGTATGATGACCAAAGGTAACTCTCATTCTAGAGTGAAGAGCATGTGTACTATATACATCATGAAATAAACTATGCCATGCAATGTACATATACCTTGTGTTTAAAAAAAGTTATTTGCAGTTATAACAAATAATTCCCCAAAATGCAACAAGTTAATCACAAGTAACTAAACAGCATCTACCTGGTAATTTTAATTTAATTGTGTTTTTCCCATTTGGAAATCCTACTGTAACTAAGAAAAAGCAGTATTTCTGTTTCTGTGTTAGTATCACACACCCCACCCTCTATTTCTAGATTGACTGGTTAGATACAGACTGGAGGTAGGTGCACACACACAGACAGACAGACAGATGGATACAAAGCTTCTCATTTTTCTCACCCCCACCCCAATTTGTATTTATTTATTTTATATATATAATATTTTAAGTGAAGCTGTGATTAATTCATCCTTTGCACTGCCCGTTTTATGAGGGCATTGTGCCAGCCTTTCAGTGAAAGCAAGCCTGCCCTCTCTTTGTATCAGGGAGAATCCCCATGGTGAGAGAGAGCTGGCTCCAGTCTCTCCCTGGCACACACTAGCAGGCAGGGCCGCGCATGCGCAGTGTCTGCTGATTCCAGCACCCTGGAGAGCGCCCACGGCAGAGGTAGAGGAAGGCAGGAGATAGCAGGGAGTAGCAATACACCGGCCTGGGCAGCTCACACCGCATTGCCAGCCACAGATCACAGCAAGGAGAGAGGACCCTGCTAATAACTACTGCACACATCAAGGTCTGAGCAGGGAATTGATTAGAGATCAGGACCCCTTTAGCAGCCTCCTTCCCTTCCACCGTTACACACACTCACACACACACAACACAGACACACACACACACTCCCCCCCCCCACACACACACACACAATAATCTGTGTCCAGTAATCCCTGAGCACCTACCACAGCCCTGTCTCATCCTTTCTATAGACATCAAGTGGACCTTGGAGCATGCTATCATCTGAAGAACAATAAGGGAATCTGTCTCAGCTGCTCTCATGATAGCGCCCCCTACATAGCTCACACAGAGCCCTGTACACAAGACTGCTGGGTGCCCCCCACCCCCAGCCATGAGAAAGGATCACGTCTACAAGGGTGAGACACTCATCTCTGTATCTTCAATGATAATGTACTGGGTTTTTGTATACGCAGCTCCATCCTATCAAGGCAGTAATATATCTTGACAAATATATGAGATATAGAGGGATGGGGGGAGGGGGCGGGGGGAGATTGTATTGATATATTCTTTGATTTCCTTGTAATTTACTTAAGACATAAATTCAGTGAGGGGTTGCTGCAGCCCCATTAAGACATGTATTGCAATAGTGATTATAATTTATTTAGCAAGTAGGGTTTGTTTTGTTTGCTGGTGTTGGTGGGTTTGTTTATAGGTTTTATAAGATCCTACCCATATTTGGTGTATATGTAGAGTATATGTATAGTTTAGAATACCCAATATCCTATTAAATGAAATTATTTTACATACATTGTAACAATACACTACTAATACCAATAATGCCACTAATAATCAGTAATTTATGAGAAATAATAGGTTAATTTTTCTTTTCTGCTGAAGGTCAGATAAGGCCAATCAGCATAATGACCTCTGGGCTTACAAGGCACAGTTCTAATAATGGTAAAACTGACAGAAACGTTCCATTGGTTTCCATGGTGACTGCTTCACTTTTAGAACTTTCTCCCACAATTGCTTTTTTATACAGAAACGCAATTGTAGCAGAAAATATTGACTAATTTGCATCACAATGTTCGTTTGGCCTGGAGGGAGCACCCATGAATCAGATATAAATATCTCAGGTCACCTAATGTATAGGAACACATCTAGTCTGTTAGGAGATTGCTTGGATGGCTTAGTTCATTAATCTACATTATCAAGTTTTTCTCCATAAATAGCTAAGGACTTCATCCATGAGAATTAATAACGGAAAATGTTGAGTGTATCAGCCAGTTGACTACAATGAACGCCAAAGGCATATTTAAATGTAGAACCTGTAAAGCACATCTCCCAAACCATCACTCCTACGAACGTTGATAAGAGGCGCAGAGGAATCGTTATCATGAACTGGTGGCCTCATCAAAATTATAGGCTTTGCACACTAGGGAGTCGATGTACCAAACATGATGCGTGTATTTTAAGTAAGCGTGCCTCTTGTGTGCTGTCTGTTTTACACCACTCTCCTCTCCAAACCAGATGGTGCTTGAAGATCGTTCCCCATGAAACAGATGGGTTTCTACATCAGCTCCTTATCTCGAGCTCCTTGCACCAAGACTCAGGTGAGACATTATCAAGTGGCCCCCAGCTACAACTACAAATGGACCGACATTCACTACGAGGCCAGCCGAGGAAATGTAGAAAAATTACGCCTCTTACTGACCACATCAGGTTTGTTAAACACCCTTTTTGATGCTTTATATAAAAAACATCATGCTGAAGCCAATGTTATTTTTATTAATGACTCACAAGCTGTAAATTAATTGTTGTTTTTCTTTAGCAAAATCAGATTAGGAATACCATGAGAATTTACTAAAATCTCCCAGTTTAACTAATGGAATATATATATATATATATATATATATATATATATATATATATATATATATTTGCTGTAAATGGATTCTCCTATTAGATTGTGAGCTTATTTGAGCTGGGCCCTCTTTATCTCATGTCTCTGTCAATACTAGTTGTTTTATATCTCCGATGTATAATTGTAAAGCACTGTGGAATATGTTTGCGCTATATAAATGCTAATAATAATGATATGGTTTAACATGAAAAAGATATTCAGAGGTAAATGCACAGCAGTTTTATGGTATTGGGGGCCCAGATATGTTAAAGATATATAGTATATAGTATAACCTCCATTAAATAGACTACATGTTCAGGAAGTGTGTTTATAAATGCGTTCTAACTGTGCATTTTTGAGAAATAAATATCAGCCTTGTTCAAATAGCATTGTATGTTTTTACTCTGACTATATATTCAATTATGAGGAGTTTATTCATTAAACAGTAAGTTGTGCAGGGTGTAGGTTCACTTGCCAAGGTGAAAGATGAACCTCTTAGGTGACCCCCTTTGTTTCATTAGAGTTATTGCCTGTTACCTGACAGCAGCAAGGCGAATTGTTAGCATAGCACTCACCTAAAAGGTTTGCCTTGAAATTACCAGGTGAGCTTACACTTTAATGGCCATTGCAGTGCTAAAAACCATTGAAATATTCATTTACGTAAGGATTTGGGATAGTTTGTAAGTAACTTTTGTGACGGTAGTAATCAGTATCACCGTCTAGTATTCCTTTTCCCAATAGCAGAATAACTCCAATAATCCGCAGGAGCAAATATCGCTGGTATCACCAAATAATCCACACATGAGCCAAAGCTTAATGCTGGAACAAAACTGTTTTACTGGCACACAGGACACACAATTTATACAATACAAAACTCCTTCTCTGGGCCAGGCTAGATAATTGGGTTTGAGCAGCATGCTAAACTCAATTATCTACTGGCCAGAAAAGTTACAGTTTTACAATTTTTTAAAACAATACTTTCCAGATCCCATATCAATATAAATTACATCCCTGGGTAGCTGATGGTCTGGGAAGCAACATACTTAAATTTCACGAAAATCTGTTCGGTAGTTTTCGTGTCGCGTCGTGTGGAAGTTTGACCGGCTCACCGCGTGTTGGTATCCGATTTAGAGTTCCATGAAATTGGGGCTAAGAGCCGGTCTCCGTTTGTATCAATTTACACAAAAACTACCATGGTTAGAATGCAGAGAGTTCGTGGAAAGTGCTCCCCTCATTCGGTACTTTGAATTTCCCGAACGCCGTTCATGTCAAGTTCGTGGAAATAAGTCAGACGGGACTTCCATGGGGGACCGGGTCATGCTGGAGGGCCATGCCGAAAATAGTTCCAGGGGCTCGACGCCTAAGTCCCGCTGACCGGCCGTTCGGGAGTTTAAGATGGCCGCCATTCATTGTTCTCGCCACGTGTTCGGGTCCCGAAATGGCGGCCACCCAGAAGCACTCAATTAACTTGTGGTTTCACAAGATTCTAAGTTCTAATTGCTACCCAGGGTGGTCCTCGTTCGGTAAAATAGCTATTTTACCGAACAAGGGTTTTTGACGAATAGAAAGTAACGAATGAACTAGTAATAAAAGTAATAAATCCAACAAATACAGTAGCAGGGAGGGAAATAACCGAATGCATGGAGGGTGATTCTTCACAACTTTTTTTGTGAGGTTTTTTGTGGTTTTTTTTTTATATATATATTAGGACTGATTACTATTATATACATAATATTATAGACATTTGTCCACACAAGAGCAGTGGGAGTTTCAGGATTTTTAGGAAACCTTAAAATGAAAACATTTACAGAGTTACTCACTAAAAGGTAATTCGGTATTTGTTGGAATGGACAAAATCTAGTGAAATTAACCAAATTTCGGTCTAACTGATTTTGTAGCATTAGTTTGTGAGTATTTGGAGAGTCAGTAATAAATTACATTTGAAGCATTCAGGCCTTGATTTCCAGCATTCGGTCAAGATTTCAGGCACCTGGAGGATTTTGGCCAGTTGAAATCCGGGCCAAATTCAGGGTCTGTGTTACAAAATCCAGCCATTGTTTAATTCCACGGTTTTGCCCCATTTGTTAAAGGGCCATTTAGACATTAGTGAACAACCCCGTTAGATCCCTATTTAATAAGCAGGGAGATGCAGTGAGATGAGAACTCTCCCAATTGAATTTTTTTTTTTTTTTTAAAGAAATCTTTAAAAAAAAATCCCAACTTCGCAAATTTGCATGCCTGTTTCAATTAAACACATCTCACTGTAATTCAGTTGTACATTTACATACAATATATCTGTGTCTCCCTCAATGCTATGATAAAGGCCCTCATTTAATTAAATGCTTAAAAAACACTCCAGGTATAATCAGATTATACATTTAGCAATAGAAAAATAAAAATAAAGAATACACCAACTACTTTTACAGTCACTGTATTTGCTGCAAATCCCCAAAGTTTGCGTCTAAAGTCAATGCTCACCTAACCAGAAAGTGACTGCTGCTCAGCTAGCCTTCTACAATACTGGTACTGCTTTGCTAATCACATTAGCAGTCTTATGTCGGCGCAACAAGGGTTTAAGCAACTTGTAGTACAACTGACAACTTTCTACTGTAGAAGCAAACAGTCGTATCAATGGTACAGATTCCAGTGGGACTTTTCATGTCCTGTTCTGCTAGCCTAACTAAGTCCCATGGTGTCTTTTAGGGACACAAGAGAACTCCCAACAAGTATAGTGCCAGAGCATCTTAAGATGCCTTGCGCTATGCTTAGGGCACTAGGACCATGCAGAGACCACTGAAACAGTGCTCCCTGCAGGGTCTGCACTAAGTGAGTTGGCATGGATGATTGGCAGGCAGCCTGACTAGGCTGGTCTGTCAATTCTGTGGGTGGACCCGTTACCTTTTCGAGGGAGGACCTACCCCTATAGGTGGAGCCAGTGACACGAATCGCATCACTGGCCACCCCAATTTTGCCTAACCCACTGGCATCTCGCTATTTTGTGAAACCAGCAGAACTACAACTATCTGAAACCTAATTGATGACATAATGTACAGCTGTATTTTTTGAGGGAAAAAATAAATCATAACTTTGAGCAGAAAGGCTGGGTTTATTAAGCAAAGTAACTGTTTTTTTTAAAAAATCCTAAAGAGTATTACGGACAACATACCCACCCAACATAACTAACTGTAATTTAATCTACCTAATATGTGTGGATGATCAGAATTACAATTAAATTTACTTTTATGCCATTGACACTTATGCAAGAAGTGAGTTATATAAAACATAAATGCAGCTTAGATTTATTTGAATTTTGTTTTTTACTTGGGTCCAGGTTTGTAAATGAAATACCTCTATTCCTTTTAAACTAACGTACATCTCAATATAATATAATATATGTAAACATATCAACAGCTTGCGAGATCAGTGATGTCAAAGGAGAAGTTTACTTCCTTATTTGCTGTCCATCATATGCTCAATTTTGTGTCTTGTATCCATGTGCTAAGCACACAATTCAGAGTCGTTGCTTACCTACCTACCTGGACTGGTTGATCACAGCATCACACAACTTGGTTTACCATTTTTATTTTTAAATATACATACCACAACTGCTATCAGCTTATCACATGTGATGAGATGAACGGTGGTCACGGATGTCTTAACACATGGACACACTGTACAACATGTTTTATTATGTTTAAACAATGATTTTGTTGAGGGTATCAATAAATATAAGCTTAATTTAATTAATAATATGCATTATTATTCCTGTTTGTGGTTGTATAGGTAGGGCCCCAGTACATTGTTAAAACAGCCCTGACGCAGTAGGGACTAAGCTCCATATTTCATAAACTTAGAAGGTTATGGGATGAGGAAGAAAGAAGCATAAACCATAATGGGAGACTCTGGGTTGGTGAGCCTGTTCCTGCTCAGGGTAGGGCGACATTTTAACTTTATAATTTATTTTATAATTCATTAATATGCAGGGTGACCTCTGCATTTGGATCTATGCACATTCCTAAGCACATTGTCAAGAGATTTTTATTGTTTCTTTAAATAATAACACATATTTGTACACTCTAATATTTATAGTTACAGTATTTGGTTAGTGTTTACTTAGGTTAAGAGGTGCCTGTGAGGGAAACGTAGACCACAAGACATCTAATTTGGGAATTCCGTAAACACATTGCAAGAGGCTCCATGATCTATATTAAGAAAAGAGCTACCCTCAGTTTAGAGTGGGGTCCTAGCAACAAATATACTAACTGTTATGCAAAATAAAAAACAGAAGGTCAGTGCTAATTAACACAATTAACTGTTACCCTCCCCTATGTCCATATCACAGGTCCCCCCTTACTTTTCCCTACGTATGTCCTTGAAAGGAGCCCTGGTCATTGACAGTTTGGGGATGCTTTGCCTCCTGTCTCTAACTGCTCCTGTGTTGCCTGTGCAGTGACAGTGCTTGGAGAAGCAAGACAGACATTTCTTAGTTTAACTTTTCTGAATATTATACCTTTAGATTAGCCTATGACTATCCATCTAGTGAGTTCAGACAGCAGCCCACTGGAGGTAGCTTCCCATTAAGACCTTCGATTTTCTAAGATCTTCACATTTGACATCATCATGCACGCATTGATGATGCTGAACGCAGATAAGGCTTCTCACAGAGCTGCATGGGATATCACTGAGTACTAGCTAAAAGAACCTCCTGAGCAGGTTTTAATATCATTAATACAACATAGATACCAGCAGAGCAATTATAGTCACAATGATCACAAAACCTTTTTTTTTTTACAAGGCCCCAGCAGCACCATGTGCACTCTAATTGTTTTTGAAGGTGCTTGGAGTTTATTTGTCAGTGTGATGTCAATGCTTCTTGACATTATTCTACAAAGCAATAAATGAAATGATACTGGGAGTTTGGGGAAGAGGAGTTAACAGTGGAAAGGGAAACATAATTGTTATGCCCCTAGTGTTCCGATGACTGGTTACAACTGTAAGCCATACATTCTCTGTAGAAATGGCTCTGATACAGAAAGGAGTTTTTGTTTTGCTCAATTTATTACTATATTTTTTTTAGGTTACAGGTCTTTGGACACGTACTTTAAATATTGCTGGTCTAATTGTGTTCTAGACAAAGAGCTGGTTGACCGGAAGGATTATTATGGAAAAACCCCTTTATATTGGGCAGCCTATAAAGGTCAAAGGGTTTCAATGGAGTTGTTGCTTCAACATGGGGCAAACGTGAACAGCTGTTGTAAGCACGGCGGAACCCCGTTACATGCTGCCATAGGGTTATTTCCAGAGTGTGCCCTGTTACTGATACAGGTAAGTTAAATCCACATCCGATTCATTTTATTGACTTGTCAATTTATTCTCACTAATTGAACCAATAGGTGGATGACTGCATTTGTTTCTATGTACTGTATATAGTCTTCATATTTTGTCATCAGTTGTGGTTAAAAAAAATGTGGTTAAAGTATAGTCTAAAATGAAACCCATTTCAAAATATGATCCTTTTCTTACAGACTCAATTCGGCAGAAAACTGTGTTGACATTATATTGAACTCTTTTTCTTAAATGTTATTGTTTAATTAGTGTTTTGTGCTTATGCAATCAAACATTGGACGTACATACATGTTTTAAAAAAAAAAAAAATTAGTTCCCTTATACAAATTTAAACTCGGTGTTACCATACAGATTACCAGTATACCCTTCACTAACCCACTTGCAATGTTTGATTTTTCATGTAACTAAGGTGCAAGCTTTTCCCACATAACCTTTAAATGGTCAATGTCTGCATTGTAAAGTAACCAGGGAAAAGTTGCTGAATCAGAGGTTTGGTGATTTTCCTGAGGTTTAATTGCTGGTGGGCAGCCAAAGGTTCAAAACCCAAGTCTCTCCAAGTAAGGCTTGCAGATTTTTTTTATACATTCTTAAGTTGATTATTCTTATTTGCAACATTGGAGTTATTAACCAAGTTTTGATCGTTCAATGTATCTACACCTTAAAGTGGTTTGCTTGCTTGCTTGCTTGCTTGCTTGCTTGTTTATATTGTTGTAGCACAGTATAGCTTGTGATGTTACTCTTGCCAGCCATGTGTATCTTAGCTGAAAAAAAATTGGAGAGAGAAATAAAGGATAACCATGTGTGTTTTTGTTCCAAGCATGGTGCTGATATTAACCTCCATGATAACTGGGGAGTAACTCCAATGTACTTGGCGGCTTGTAGTGGACAAATGGAGTGTATTCGACTCTTGGTTCAGGCTGGAGCTGAAATTACTTATAAGAACAAGGTAAGAAGTGGATGTTCCTCTAGTTGGCATCATATGTTATGATCAGTGTCTACTATATCAGTCTCATATAGACCAGTGACAAGACAGTAAAAATATTTTCCTGTATTATTTCACATTTGATCACAACAAATCACACCATGTGAGAAATCTGTACAATCCTTTATATTCCTTACAGTATGCATGAACGTTTGCAGAACGTCTAAGGGACATACTAGAGGCACACCTAGACAAATGGTCCAATTAAGTAGTGGTAGGAACATAAACACACAAATCCTAGACTAAATCCAAACTCAAGCACCACAGGTTTCTTTTAGTGGCCACAATTTAATTTAATATTGAATATAGAAGATAATCCAGGCACTCCAATGAATTCCAAAATAGAGGCACATTTTTATTGGAACAAGAAACCAAAAAGCAACGTTTCGACCCCTAAAACTTGACAAACTTGACAAAGGCCCTTAGGGGTCGAAACTTTGCTTTTTGGTTTCTTGTTCCAATAAAGATTTGCCTCTATTTTGGAATTCATTGGAGTGCCTGTATTATCTTCTATATACAATACTACAATTGGTCCTTTTTGGTATTGGGACTTATCCATGGAGCACCCTGAATCCCATGACTTAGGAATGAGTGCACTTCCACCACCTATACATACAATTTAATTTAATAACACAACCTCGGCAACAGATGCATGCTTGGCCAGCCTCTACCTTAAATAAAAATGGAAGATGGAGAGATTACTCTGATATTGTGGTATCATGGCGGGCTCCAGCTGAAAAGCTATGTGAAAGTGTATGATATAAACTGAAACAATAATTACATACACCTTGAAACAAAAATAAACTTCATGTTGTCCTAATCAGGACTCCACATCCTTACATATCTTATTTTCATTAATATGTATTATTACTAATTATTATTACGAATATTTATTATTGGGGTCATATCTTTTTGAGCAATTCTGGTGTAAAGTTCAATGTGGTGAATTCTGTTTGGAAACCAATAGAATGATACTGTTGATGTCTTCACTTCTGGAACTTTGTACCAGAATTCCTCTTTATATTTGGATCTATGCACTTGATGATTTTTTTAACCTGTAGCTCAATATTACAAATTGTGCTTTACATTACAGAAAACAGGACTACCACCCAAGCGCCTTGCTTCGCAGGTGGCATTCATTGCGTGGATTGAGTCGTTTTCCCATCAGCCTCGCTCATTAAAACACCTGAGTCGTTTAAAGATACGCTCCACTATGGGCCCCCAAAGGCTAAGAACCATTAGGACCTTTAACTTGCCACAATCACTCAAGTGCTACCTTATGTTTGAGGATCTAGTACTGCAAGAAGGTCTTTAGCGTTGATAGTGGCTAAACGCACTTTACAGATATGCTGTATTGGCATAATATGCACCCCAGTACAGCAACTCCATGCAGCAATGCAGTGACTTTTCACACCTCTGTAAAGAACAAATTGAATTATTTGAAAACAAAATGGGAACACCTGAAACCTGCAAAACTATAAAAAGAAGTCAGAGATTCTCTCAAATCAGAGGAATTTTTGAAGAATATCTCTCCTCACTGAGCTTCCATTGAATACCACGTCAAAAAGGCCAGCTAACACAGTCAATGCCAAGGGTTAAAGGGGACATTTTCCACCAGTGGTATAAATATATATTATATCATCTCCGTTTACAATCTGGAGTCCATAATATATCAATATATTTCTATTTTTTAAGCTGAACCACTGTAGGGAACAAAAGTGCTAAGACACGGACTAGAGACTTAACAATTCTGTTAAACAAAACAAAGCCCATAGGAAGTCCTTCAGCTGATGTGGAACTACAAGATCTATAGTGCTTTGCCAACCACAAGACTGGAAAACTATCATGGACGTTTTAGTTCCACAACAGCTGGACTGCTGCCTAAGCTCACCCCAAACGTGGATTTATGATATATTATTAATTACTAGCAAAATATGTATCTGGAATATTTGTAAGAACTTTGTTCCTCCCCTCAAAGCCTGTAGTAAAGAACATCCGTAACTCATCAACTCATAACATGTTCCTTTCTTGACCAGTTTAACTGAACCCATTACATGCGGAACAGGGCAAGGGGTGAGTTCTTTCACAAACACTTCATATAGAATTTGGCACATAATATAAATAAAGCAAAGCATAACATTTTCCTTAGTAGACTTTAAACCAATTTTCAATTAGGTTCCATCTTGATATCAAAGAACTTCAGATATTATGGATGGGGTCTGCAGTTTCCTCTCTTCAAATGATAATGTAGCAACTGTTGTTTCTGTTTTGGGTCCTGAAAGTTGTTTTTGGCCTGTCTTTGTTGAAAGGTCTTCTTATAGAATTCTAAGCATTTTTGATATTCCAAAGGCTAAACCATTGGCTACAAGGAAAAACACTGTCAGTCTTTTCCAGGTTGTGCTATTTATTGGGATATTTTTTTTCAAAAGTTTCAAAGACACATTTAATGCCATAAAAGCTTTTGTTGTTGATATGATGTTGCACTTCAAAACACACTTATTTTTGTCAGAATAGGCTATAGAAAGATGACCATTAATGAAACTGATGGCCTAGGCATCCCGTGGACGTTAAAATGTTTTATGACTTCTCCAACACAACTCTTAAACAATGGCGTAAATTAACATGTTTGTTATCTAAGTGACTTATCTAAATGCAGTTCAGAACAAAAAGATTTACATGTTTCGAATAAGTAGAAAATGCTGAATGTAACCATTTGAATGCAAGGAGTGTGGAAATATATTGGCCATATTTTGCAAGCTAATGCTGGCGCAATAAGCATAATGATCAAATTAGTTTCTATGGTAATTGTTCAAATTTTAACATATATGGACCAATGTGTTACTCGTTCCTCTGGTGATCTAATGGCTAAGCTGCAAATAATCTGTTTAAGAAATAATTCAAACTATAGTTTTTTGAATGCATATTTCTGTTCTTATAGAAACAGAATTATAACTGCCACTTGTTCCAGCAGGTGACATAATGGTTTTGGTTTAATATGTGACACAATGTTTTGTGACTTTTTTTTTTTTTTTTTTTAAATAAACATAATTATTAATATCTCTCCATGTTTCTCTTTAATAAAGGACTTTCAACTAAGTAAAGTGTCCTCACACAAATATAATCATCTGAAATGTGCAAAGATAGAAAGGGTGATATGTAACCCCTTAACCCCTTAAGGACACATGACATGTGTGACATGTCATGATTCCCTTTTATTCCAGAAGTTTGGTCCTTAAGGGGTTAAGGACCAAACTTCTGGAATAAAAGAGAATCATGACATGTCACACATGTCATGTGTCCTTAAGGGGTTAATAGTTCAAATTTGAATTCTCTTTTTTTATTTTCTGTATCATTTGGGATCACCGTCATACACAGTAAAGAACTGATGTTCTTGACTTTATAACAAGACAGAAACACCCTTCTGTTACTCTGAGACTTTAAGGCATTTTTAAGGAAGCAGAAAATAAGTAAATATGGCTGATATGAAAAATGTACAAACCCTCCAAATGGCGATCTGGGGGTATACCTGATGTATTTGATCGACAAGTAGTGTGTTAGTAGCCTGCTTAGCAAATTAATATTTAATAATGAATACACATTTCAGCTATTTTATTTAGATTTTTAGGAAAGTAAATGCCGCATATCTATATTAGTGTCATCATCTACAATAAATAAATAATGATTGACCTGAAAACATGTTCCTGACAAGGATGACGAGTTCCCCGGGAGAAGAGAGCTGCACCTAGAAATACTTCTGTAAAAGCTGTGATTGCAGAAAATGTATTTTTTTTTATTAAAGGAGCACACTAGGCAGTTCAGCTTGCTGAAATTGACACTTTTATAATTGAACCATAATACTCTTTCTGACTGTCAATCAGAGACCAACAAAGTTCTTCTTAGTAGTAATTTATCTTTGTGTAGGGTAGGGCTGTATATTTATGCTAATCCCTTGACTAACAACTATTAAAGTGAGACGGGCTAAATAGAGTTAGTTTTATAGAAGAGGGTTGGTGGCTGAGGTCGTTTTTTTTTTTACTATTTTATAGGATCATAGGACTTTGGATCCGCTGGCCTTTTCCTTTTTGGCAGACAACAGGGCCTCCTCTGGCATATCATTATATTACCCTCCACCCTACCACCCCCTGGGATGAATTAAGGGGTAAGGGCCACCTGTCAGGCCCATGTCCAGTTTTGTTCCCCCTTTACCACCCAGCACATGCAGTGTAGGACGTGGGGACGCCATATGCTGGGCTACACATTTTAAAATAATTTATGTAATGATACAGACACGAGAGTCAGTTCCCATGTGTTTTTTAACACTGCTAGCAGTGCCAAAGCTGCAAACAGCAGCTGCAACTTGTGAGTTGCTTCATGTTTTTTTCAACATTGTTCAAAGCACTCTACTTACATTGAGAAATTAGATATGGAGTTATGCTTGTAAACTAGCCCATGGGCTATACTAGTAAACAACACAGATCTTTTCAAAGACTTACAAGACAAACCTGAGTTTGCAGCTATAGGGTTGTATTAAGAAAACAGAATAGCGTAGCATTTGCGTTTCCTCACTTGTGTTTAAAAAGACTGAGCGCAGAAAATAGTTATATTTTCTTTTATACTTGGGAGTTGGTTCTCCAAACATGGAATTGTAGACAGCTGACAAGGGAATTGCAAATTTCAGAACAAAATAAATAAGCTGGAAATTAAGATTAAAAAAGTTAAAGGGTTAGAGGCGGAGCCTAAAGCTTGAACTGAACGGACGCTACTCTTCCAAGCTCCTGCCAATTAATAATAAATCCGGCGTAATCGCTGCAAGCAGAGTCCTGCAGTTACGCCAGATTACTCCCCTCACCAGCCCAGCATTATAGGCGGTGTCCAGATGCCCTTCTTGTTCCCACAAACAAGCAGAAAAGTACACCGCACAATGGGGAAAGGTTGTCAAAACACACAGGACGTGTGGCATACTACAGTTTAGCATATATTTTGTTAATATATCTTTTGTTGTTAAGTTTAATAAATGGAAAAAACCTTGACGGGTAACTAGACAAGCCTACTACTAATGTTAAGCTGGATATGCTATGGGTTGTCAAATGTTTCACAGTGTTTAAATATGTCCGAGGCTTGTACCCTCACAACGCCAGAGAGCACACTGCTGTGATACAATGGGCCGAAAATCCCAGAAAGCCCAAGCCAGCCCTTCCAAAAACTTCCAAGATATAGGAGTTCTGCTACAGTGCCCCGCGGCTTACAAAATGGTGGCCCCGCCAGAGCACGATACTAGCTCCTGCAGCTCGGATTCGGACTCCAGTGATCATGTGGAGCATGCAAACCAGAAAACAGCCACCACGGTTCCTGCTGATCCAGATGCTCAGACCCCAGCCAGTAAACTGGACATAAAAAAAACCTGCTGCCGGAATTAAAGCAAATGTCAGCGGCTTATATGGACTTAATGAGAACTAAAGTCCATGCGGTGACCGCTCGAGTCCAGGCCTCAGAGGAGGACATCTCGGATGTACAGTAGGAGGTACAAGGACTAAGGGAAACTGTATTGCAGTTACAAGTCTCACATTCTGGTGACCCGGCTAGACCTAGCAGATGACCGGAACCGCTGCAAATATCAGGAACATACCACTCACCCTGTCTAGGCTATATTAAGATGCTACGTCCATGCTGTATCTCACCTTTATGCTATGTTTTGTTTTAAGTTTCATTTTCATATGTGCCTAGTGAGATATATCTTACCTCTTTAGATTAAGGATTTTAGTTTAATCTTGCTTATTCTCATTAACAAAATGTTTTCACAAATGTTATACTATGCCTGATGCTCAGTTTGCACCAGCTGTTGTGGCAGTGCAACCCTGCTTGTTTAACCTACGCACAAATAAAATAAAGAATTAAAAAAAAAAAAAAAGTTAAAGGGTTACTTCAAACACCATGGGCACTTTTCTCTTTGAAATGCTTCGCATACCGAGATTAACCCCTTAGCTGCTGGAGGTGTAACTTCACCTCCGCCAGAACCATTAGCCAGCCCAGAACAACATTGTTTGCAAATCTGGTGTCTGACGCCAGCACGCACACCACGTTTGTGTTGCCTCTGTCCTCCCCTAAGTTTGTTCACCCTACAATCCATCTACCTTCAGTGAAGGAGAGTGACGTCAGGCATGGAAGATCGGGCTGCAGGAAGATTGTGGACAATGATGGATAATGATGGAGCAGAGTTTAATTTTTTTTTTTTTTATTCTTTATTTTTGTTATGCAAAAAAGATCACAAATTGGCTTGCACTGCTACAACAGCATGTGTGAGCCCACAATTGGTAAACATTTGAAAACAGGCATATAGCAGGTGAGGAACATTGCACATTGTTTTTTTGTAAATATAACCTTAGCTAGGTAGCGGAGCATACCTGGACATCAATTTAAGTAATGGTATCGAGTGCCAGAGGTGTATCAATGCCGTGGGCGGGACATTACTATAATGAAAATAGAGACCAAAGCAGGTCTAGTATTGGATGTCCTGTAGGAAAACCTATATTGAGAGACAGTGGATCCTAAGCTACGTCTGCTCCTTGTCGTGTGAAGTTGAGTATTCTATTGGGGCCCTATGAGTTTCATCCCAGTAGTTTGCATGTCTCGTGGGATATTTGACTTATTTGACAGTTTCCCAGTGTGGACTTTGAGCTAAAAGCGGGATTGTTATGAAGACACCTATCTGCAGGTGATTTGGTGCCCTACCGGGCGGTGGATGAGTAAATTCTCCTATTGGTACCCTCGCGGGGATATGGTGGGGGGGGGGGGGAAGGTTTGTGTAGGCCAGTTGGGATATACTAGGTCTGAGAGTTGTGAGCGGACTAGTACAGGAGTATATTCAGGGTAGTGTGATAAGTAGTCGGTGAGGACATGGTGATAGTTACTGGTGCCTCATTGCCGTGTAGAGACGGCGGTGTGTTTAGAAAACATAAAACATTTAAAATATAACACGAAAACATTAATGCTGAGGAACGAGAGAGAGTTCTCATAAAAGCCTGGCAGGCAGCAAACAGTCCAGCACCTCAGTTGGACATCTATGCGGATAAACCATCTCCGGCTTGGGCTTCACGGTGGCGGTCAGGTCGGCATCGCATTCCGGGTCGGTCTTGGAGTAAAGTCCGCAATGTTTGCAGGGTTTATGTGGAGCAGAGTCCCGCTTGCCCCATTCTGGGGGGTGGTAAGACTAATTGACTGCAGGTGCGCTTCCAATTCTTGTAGGCTCCGTGCCTTGTAGGTATTCCCCCCATGGGTGAAGATCAGTGCTCGAGGGGTGCCCCATCGGTATGCTATGTTCTTGGTGCGGAGGTGTTGAAGCTGTGGCTGTAGTGATTTCCTCCAGGATAGGGTACTTTTGGTAACGTCTGGAAAGACTAGGAGCGTGGCTCCTTCAAAGGTTAAGGGGGTTTTCCCTCTTATCGCGGCTGAGAAGGTGTTCTTGTCCTGGAGGTTTTGGAAGCGGAGGATGAGGTCCGCCGGTGTTGCTTGTGGTACCTGTGCAGGCTTGGGAAGCCGGAACATTCCGTCTAACTTTATGGCTTTGGCCTGTTTGGGTATCAGCAAAGCTTCAAACAGGCGTCTGCTGAAGTGGGGTAATTCTTTGAGGCCTACGGTCTCCGGTATACCTCTAAGTTTTAGATTGTATCGCCGTCTTTGGTCTTCGAGTGAGTTCACTCGGTTTTCAGCAGCTAGTTGCCTGTCTTGGAGGTCTGCCATTGATTTCTCTACCATCGTGAGTCGGGTGTCATGGACACTGGAGGTGGCTTCGAGTTGTGTGGTTATGGCCTGGACGCCTTCTATGGCGGTTTTATAGTGGGCCCTGTCCGCGGCCAGGTCTTTTCGCAGGTCCGCAAACATGGCTTTGAGCAGGTCCGCCGTCACCGGTTCCCCGGCTTGCAGGGGCTTGTCTGCCCTTTTCAGCGGTGGGTCATATGAGGCTCCCTCCTCGAGATCTATGGAGGCCTCGTCGGATGAGCACGATAACTCGTCCCTGAGCGCCATCTTGGCCCATGCGGCCTGCTGCGAGTTCCGTAGCAGTTCTCCAATATCTTTGCTGATCGGGCACTTGTCGGCTCGGGGCTTTTTAGTTTTCCTGCCCATCGTCTGCTTTTGTGTTGCAGGTATGGTACGGGGTCAGTTTTGGCTGAAAACGCCTGTTTTGCCACGGTTTCAGTAAAGTAGGGCTCGGAGCTCAGAGAGTTGCGTCCGCTCCGGTCCTCAGTTAGCTCCGCCCCCCCAGCAGAGTTGAATTTTAGTGTTTATTTTTTATTTCTTGAGGGGGCCTCAGAGTTATTCCAATCAAAGCCAGTGGTTGGAGTAACCCTTTAAAATCTGTTAAGTTGGGCTAAAATTTGTGATTTGTTTGTTAATTATTTGAAGTTTCTAGTATATGTACACGTGTATACCTATGGCCAATTTTGTATACTCTCAATGCTCTTACAATAGATTAACTGAATACACTTATTTAGCACTATTTATTTGTCTCCCACATTTGGAGTAAGTGTAGGACCCACTGATAATGGGGTACTGTGAAGTAGTGGTGGGCTTAACGCAATATGGCCATATAGTGGAACTGAATCCCCATATTTGTTTTCTTAGATAGGCGATTTTAAGTAGCCTGATAAGATTATTAGTATATTTTTATGTGTGCGTCATAACTTAATCTGTAATATGCATCAATGGCCGGGACCTATGTTGAGGTTTCTATATACGTGCACAATGACTTCTCAGGTTGCTCTATGTTCAATGCAAGTGTAGCATTGTTTTGACATATAATGCCAAGTCTGGACCATATTATTAAGATCACAAGGGAGCTTGAGATTGTGTTGTTTGTACCCTTGAGTTATAACCCAGGTAACCAGAGTCCCTTGGGACAATATAAGTGGCTTTCGTCACTCAGATCCAGGCATCATGAAAGCAGCTGTGTCTCTGTCAGCAATTTCAAATAACATGGTTATAATACAAGAGATGGATTATTTTATACCCTGGGGAAAAAATATTTAGCACAGCAAAAAATTTAATCTGTATGGAATTGAGGTTGATCTAACTGGAAAATATAGTGCCCTTTCATGGGCCTCAATTTAAAATATTTGGTTAAGTTTACCAAATACATTTAAATTTTTGGATAAACCTTTTTTAGTTTTTTTAAAATATACTGATAAAAATTTTTATATAAGATATATTTTTTGATATTTTACTATGTAGAAAAAAATATTTGTAAAAAGTTTATCCAATAATGTTAAATCATTTGAAAAGCTTATCTAACCCAATTAAATTGAGGCCATGGTTATCTTTTTTTCATTGGTCGCCTATAAAACATCAACATTAATCAATATTACATTAAAGGGTTACTCCAACCACTATGACCACTTCAGTGATTTAAATTGGTTATGGTGGTAGGAGTCTGTATGTGCCTAATTTTAATTCTGTGCATATTTTATATTTTTTGATGTCAACGTGTGCAATGTGGAGAGCACGCTGGCGATAGACGAGCTTAGCTACTACTCTTGCAGGCAGAGCCCTTTTCCCTTCCTTTAGAGATATTAGCTGTATCTTTGGAGAATCCTGCGGTCTCACGGATCCTCCATACACCTCAATGCTGTGCTCTCACGCATACGTGAAAGTATAGCAGTGACATCAGCTGAAGCACTAGGTACAAAAGAGGATCAGTCGGAAGAAAATGGCAGCACGGCTATTTACACTAAAAGTGCTTCAACATTATAGACGCTAAATATTACAAATGTACTCAATATTTTTTAGAATGTTAATTCACATTTACCATGTGAAACAAAGAGTGTTCTTACTAAAGGATTGCTGAAGTGCCTTATATGTCTGGAGCCTGTCACAATTATGACAGTCTATAAAAGTGCCAATTTCAACAGAATTATAATTTGGAGTAGAAACACTTCCCCATCTGTCAGTCAGAAAGCCAGGGAGATGTTCTTCCTCCTACGTTAACACTACTGAGCTAATAGAAGCAGTAGGCACACTGTGTAAGCATGCATCTGTCCTCCACCTTTCTCAATGAGCTGTACACGCAATGGAGTGTGCATGCGCACACTTATATCTCCTGCGCAGAGATGACTATGATTGTAGTTGTATGTATTATCAGAGTATTCAGTATGTGCTGGACAAAAAGGGAAAGGCTTGCAAAGGCTGCAGACAAAAGATCTGCAGCTTTTGCAAGCTGTTTTTACATATACCTTCAATGAAAAAAATGCAGAAATTAATGCGTGCATGTTTTCAATGGGTTATATCTACATTTAATGATTTATTTATTTTTTTAAAGTGCAATGGGGTGTTCCTTTAAATATATATCCACAAGATCTCTGAACGTGTTCTGTGGTATCTGACACCAAGACATTAGCAGCAGATCCTTTAATACCTTCAAGTTGCAAGTTGGGGCCTCCAGAGATCGGATTTGTTGTTTCAGCACATCCCACAGATGCTCAATTGGATTGTGATCTGGGAAGGCAACACTTTGAACTCTTTGTCACATTCCTCAAACCATTCCTGAACAATTTGTGCAGTTTGGCCAGGTGTATTATCCTGATGAAAAAGGCCGCTGCCCAGGTAACGATGCACACGCATCCAGCCATCTACCAGATATAAAAGAAAACGTGATTAATCAGGCCAGGCAACCTTCTTCCATTGCTCCATGGTCTATTACTGATGTTAATGTTCCCATTGAAGGCACGTTTGGCAGTGGATCAGGGTCATGACCCAATACACTGCAAACTTCAATGCACTGTATATTTTGACACATTTCACTGGATCTCCTTCCTTGCACCACTTTTGGTATGTACTAACCACTGCAGGACTACACCACAAGGCTTGTTTTAGAGATGCTCTCACCTAGTCGTCTAGCCATCACTACTTGGCCCTAGTCAAAGTCACTCAGATCTCTTTCTTGCCCATTTTTCCTGCTTCCAACACTGATCACTTGCAACCTTATATATCCCACCACTTGACAGGCTGATCAGTATAAAAAGGTAAGCCTGATGCCCAAAATACAACGCTAGCATTACATAGCTTAATTTTGCTATAACAACATGGATGTGGGGGACATTGAATGAAGTAAAATGCATTGTAATAGCATCACCTCATGGAATCAGTGCTGGTTTACACATAAAAATATTTTGAGGGAAAACTGGTGATAAATGTAAAATCTATATTTACAGAAACCTAGCAGGACTATGTCAATATGCCTAAAAACTCAGAAGATGTTAAACTGGCATAAAAAATGAGCAGTATTGAGCTAGTCGTATCAATTCTGATGATGGCAAAATGGTTTACGTTTGTTCCCTAACTTACAGTTAATAATTTTTTTTATTCTGAGAGCTATGCCTATTCTTAGTCTGGCAGTAGATGGTAAGAAAGGGGAGGTTAACAGAAGGACAGCTGACTTGGCAGAGAGATTAATGCTCTATATTTTTCAAATTTCCCAATCCTAAAATCTGTCAAGCTACCAGATTTAATTACAGGCATGTCTGTCAGTCTGAGATTTAATGCTAATGGGAACTCCTAAACTCACAGGAAGGAAGAAACGGAGAAACAGTTTGATAATGACTTTGGGGTGGAGATTACAGAGATGCAAGACCGAACTTAAAAGTTGTCAGCAGTTTCTTGGAACTTAAAGCAAGCACCAAATGTGTTCTAATTATTAGCATGAATCTGCCAGTAATTATTATATGTCATTGGTCAGGTGTTTCTAAGACATTAGACAGCATGCAATTTGGCGGATATAGACATATTTTGTGCATAATTAAAAAATCTACAATGCCTATAAGACGAGCATAGTATCAGAAACTGAGATGTCGTTTTCTGGTCCAACATTTAACATAACACCTACACCCTTTCCAGGATGGACTTTTTTATTAGTGTTCAATAATCTCTCTTTTCGATTACAACATAAACGTTTCAGTCTAATATCTGGACTTTCTTTAAGATAACCAAACACATACCATCTACTTTTAACTAACCCAGGAAAGCATTGCATACAGGAGAGAGATGCCCCATGCCCTTGGTGTCAGGTTCACACTCGGCAGTGGTAGCCATGGAAACAGAACACAGTCACCTGCTATCATGGAACTCAAGTGGAATAAGTATATAGGAGAACCCATAACAACTACTAGTGAAAGGAACTGAGTAATAAAGATTGATTGGAAAGAAACCAGAAGTGATTCTTAACCCCTTAAGGACACATGACGTGTGTGACACGTCATGATTCCCTTTTATTCCAGATGTTTGGTCCTTAAGGGGTTAAAGCCTATCACAGCACCCATTGCTGGGGTTATTACTGGTGGAGGTTCCAGCTATAGGTGGCTAGTGATCCTTATTTACTATTAAACTGTTTTTTTGCAGAAAGGGCAATGTTTACCTTAAAGAGTAAAACATGCCTCTAGTGGCTGTCGTACTACATGTGCGGTGGTCACTGTGCATGCACATTCGGCATGCACCTCTATGAATAGCATTGGATTGGACTATTGCTAGAGGAGGCCATGCCTCCTCGATGTTGTCGCAGGTGTCAAGGTAAACATTACTGTGGTGGTATCGGCGCTAGGTGAGTAATTTTTTTTTTTATATGTTTAAAAAAGTATGGGAGGGGGGTGGGGAGGGAATAACTAGATCTCTCTTTACAGGAAGTGTGAATCAAATGCCAGTCAATCTATGAATGAATGAATTGATTCAGTAGGCAAATCCGAACAAATCAATTAATTAGTCAATAGATGGATTTGTTCAAAGCGGCTGAATGGGATTTATGTACAAGTCTAGAGTAGGGATTCTGTGTAAATCACAGGCAGGGGTGGTGAGCTAGGGCTGCATGAACAAAATGATTTTAACTCCTAATAGCCGAAAAACTGATCAGAAAGACTGCAGGGGCAGGATCTATGCAGCTAAAGTTGTATTATTTTTAATCTACAGGAGGCAAATTGTTATCCTAAAACCTACCAGACATAGCGTTAACCAATTCACCCTTTATGATGCTTCAAAAGGTTAATTGTGTGCAATGACTTTCTATTAAAGGAAAAAAATCTGACTTCAAATGGGTCCTGAGATAACCTGCTTTCAGTATCTCATCTTACTCCCACCTTCTTAATTTCCGCTCTCCTGATCCAACATCACTTCCAGGGTCCAGTTTCAGATCTATATCCAAAATATATTTAATGTTCATGACGCTGCATACATGATCGAAAATATAGCTAGTGAAAGGTCAACTTGGATCATTGGCATTACTGTAACAGTATGATTTCCTGGTGTAGATGCATTTATATGGTCATTAGCAAGTAACATTGGACTTCAGAAACAGTGAATAGTGTCTCTGGAATATAGGGCAAAGTTCAAAAAGCGTTACAGTCAGAATGAAAAAAATATACTACCCTCGACAGAAATCCAGCTTGCTTTGGAACAGCAATCCCTTGCAAGCACGACCTTTCCAGGTGCCTTAGAGTGATATGGGAACCTGGAAGATATATGAGGGAATGTGCCTTTAATTACAGAGGATGTGATGAAGCCAGATATGGTGGTGCCTGTGGGAGAAAATGAAAAACATGGAAGGGCTTGGTGGATGAAATGAGACACATGGAGGGGCTGAACCAGGGCTGGACTGGCCCACCGGGATACCGGGAAATTTCCTGGTGGGCCGTCGGCACCTGGGGCCGGGCAAACAGCTGGGTGTGCTGGGGGACTTGTGCTGGCGGCCGCTGGGGGACTTGTGCTGGCGGCCGCTGGGGGAGACCGGGGCCGGAATATGACGTCATATTCTGGCCGCGATCTCATTCAGCAGCACGCAGGGGCAGGAGAGCAGAGTCAGCGCATCTCCCCCAGCGGACGCCAGCACAAGTCCCCCAGCGGCCCCCAGCACAGGTCCCCCAGCGGCCGCCAGCACAGACGGCCATCTGCACTGCACAACCCCCTGGCAGGTAGTAGTAATGTGTGTCAGTGTGAGTTTGTCTGTCTGTCATGGTGCGTGTATCTGTCTGTCTGTTATGGTGTGTGTGTGTCTGTTTGTCAGTGTCATGGTATGTGTGTCTGTCTGTCTGTCTGTTATGGTGTGTGTGTATCTGTCTGTGTCCTGGTGTGTGTCTGTCTGTGTCGTGGTGTGTGTGTCTGTCTGTGTCATGGTGTCTGTCTGTATGGTGTGTGTGTGTGTGTCTATCTGTCATGGTGTGTGTGTCTGTCTGTGTCATGGTGTGTGTGTGTCTGTGTCATGGTGTGTGTGTCTGTCTGTGTCATGGGGTGTGTGTCTGTCCGTCATGAGGTGTGTGTCTGTCTGTGTCATGGTGTGTGTGTCATGGTATGTGTGTGTGTCTGTCTGTCATGGTGTGTGTGTGGCTCTGTCTGTGTCGTGGTCTGTCATGGTGTGTGTGTGTCTGTCATGGGGTGTGTATCTGTCATGGTATATGTGTGTTTCTGTGTCTGTCATGGTGTATATGTGTGTTTAAAAACAGTGTTTTTGATCACCTTTTTTTTCCCGCCGCAGCGTGCTGGTCTCCCCTCGACTGGCCCTGCCTCTATGGTTGAGATCATGAAGCTTGATGCTTTGCCATAGGATTGGCTGCAAAACGCTACACCAATCAGCATCTCCTCATAGAGATGCATTGAATCAATGTATCTCTATGGGGAACGTTCAGCGCCTCCAGAGTGTGGAGGCCCTGAATGTAGGTGCACTGACACAGGAAGCACCTCTAGTGACCGTCTGAGTGACTGTCACTAGCGGTGTCACTTTGAAGCAATGTAAACACTGCCATTTCTCTGAAAAGTCAGTTTTTACGTTGAAAAGCCTGTAGACACCAGTACCACTACATTAAGCTGTGTGTGTGTGCGTCTGCTAGTGAGTGAGCTTGCTTGCTTCCATGTGTGTGCCTGCTAGTGAGTGAGCTTGTGTTTTTATGTCAATGAGCTGATGTATATCAGTGAGATTGTTTGTCTATGAGGCTGTGTATCAATGAGCTTGTGTGTGTTATTGAGATGTCAGTAAGATTGTCTTTGTCTGCATGTGAGTATGCTTACTGTATAATTAAACGTTTTACTCTGAAAGGACCAATCATTTATATTAGAAAAAGCAATATATATATATATATATATATATATAACTCAATCATCTGTCATCTGGGGTGGCAAGACATAGCCTTACATATTACATGAGACAATATATGGCGCTGGCATAAATTTTTTTTCCAGGGCTGCTTTTATCCCCAGTCTGGCCCTGGGCTGAACGGGAAATGAGAGGAATGTAGGGGCTTTGAGGGGAATTGAGACACATGGAGAGGCTGCAAGGGGGAAATGAGACACATAAAGGGGCTGGGGGGAAATAAGACACATGAAGGGGCTAGGGGGAAATGAGGCACATGGAGGGGTAGCAGACCCCCTGGTACCCTGACCGGTTACCTCGACTAATTCCCTTCTTTCAGCCGTTCATGAACCCTTACAACAAGCAGGCATCCATTCCCCCCCCCCCCCTCCCCCCCAGTAACTGGACGCCACACAGTTCTGGAGGTAAAAACACTGACAATCCTTTATTGGTACACACAGCTTTTATGCACATATTCTTTCAATACACTTCCCTTTGTCCCAGACAGGAGAAGGGGGATGGGTTACAGATCACCCATCTCCCACTCTGGAAGATACCAACAACACACAGTTACACACATTAAAACATATTACAAACAGTAAAACATAGTACATATATGGGGGAACAGTTAGGGACTCTGCACCCCAGGAAGGGAATAGGGTACACACATGAAACCTACATCGCTGGATAGCCCCAGGTCCCAACTAGAATCTCTAGCGGGGCAATCGGATGTACAGAGCCCGAGAAACCATCATACAAAGTCTGGGCTTGGGGCTCTGTACATCCCCGAAAATAGTTCCACAGCATTGCTTGGTTTAGTCCAGTGAATTCAAACCTTGCGCCTAAACCATGCAACAGCCAGTCAGCTAAAAGGCCCAAAACCCATGTGCACCAATCGGCGGTCGGGAAGGAGAAGGGTTTCACCGCCCAATCAGGAGAAATGGCGCGAAACCCCGTATGAATTGGCGCTCCTTCTCTGACTGGTCGCCTGCGCCCTGCAGCGACCAATCAGCTCTCCCTCGTGCTGACCCATCAGAAGAATGGCGCAAACCCAGTTTGAATGGGAGCTCCTTCTCCCGATTGGTCGGCACAGACTTCCAGGCAGCCAGCGGGACTCTGCAGCTGTGAAGCCGACTTAAAGCCACAGGGTCTCCGCTGGGGCTTGTGCCTCTCTCCGGTGGCTGCCTCCACTTAGGCAGCCACAAGGAGAGCGCTCCTTGGGCAGTTCCCGGTAGGGGAAAATAGTGATTATAGCTCCATTAGGAGCAGGTAGGGTAATTCGAACCGCCAGCACCCCAACAGTGTCCACACCAACCTCAGGCACCCATTCGTGGAGTCTTGGTGTGAAGACCCTGCAAGGGAAGCATATCCTTTCGGAATACGAATGCTCCCCCTGGGTGGCGTTTGTCTATACGAAATGGCGGCCACCCAGGGGAGTTAATTACTTCCCTTGTGGTTTCACACTTTTGTTGCAGGCGCGAACGTTCTGATTGATTGGTGTCCACATTCTAATGGGGCACTGGGGTGATCCGATTTTGGAGGACGAACGGGTTCTGTTCACAGGAGCGTTCCCGAACTGTCAGCAGGGCAGATTACATTAAATACACGGGGAAACATACAATGCACAGGGGAAAACACATAAATGAGCAGTGGGCATGGTAATTAGTGATGACAGTCCGACAAAGAGAGGCCTTCTGGAGTTAAGGATCTCTTGAACTTTGCACTTCTTAAACCTGATGACAACTGGTGGGAGGGGGAGGCAAGGCAATTTTCACACTGGGGCTTGGTGGTTTCTAGTTACCCCTCTGTTTCCAATGGATTAAATATTCAAGACGACCCCTTCACCTTTTGGAGTCAAGGATCTCTTGAACTTTGTACTCCTCAGACCCAACTAGTGGAAAAGGAACATTATTATAATAGGGAAATTGGTTAGCTTTCCAGGGCTTGAGAAGAGAGACACGGGACACTGGATGGCAGAAAGGTCCAAACATACTGAGACAGGATTGTTAACCATGGTTATCTTAAAGGGTCCTATGTAGTTTGTTCCTAGTTTCTTTGAGGGACAGGACAAATGCATATTCTTTGTGGACAGCCATACATTGTCTACTGGCTCATAGGTAATGGCGTGAGATCTCTGAGCTTGTTTAGTCTTGGGGCTACATCAGGTACAATCGTAGGGTAAGTCAGGTCTGGGAGTCCAGTGGGATTGTAACGATAGTTTGCAAAGAACAGAGAGCATTTGCAGGAGTGGTGCATGTGGTTAGGCAGAGAAACAGGAGGGGTAGTAGATATTACAAGTAGATGTGCAGGACCTGGAGTTAAACAGGTGGTGGTACAGGACGTGGAAGGAAATGTAAGAGTTTGCTTGTTCTTGTCAATAGAGGGGTTGTGAGTCCCTAAGACAAGGAATTCCCAATGCATGTGATAAAACTGATGGAGCTGAGAGGTTCCAGGAGGTAAAGGCAATGTTTAGCTTATCTGAAGGTGGAGTTGGAGGAGCATGGCATTTTCACAATAAATTATCTACTTATCCACAGTAGAGTCCCTGTTCTTCATCTGACAGAGGTTTCTCCAAGGTATGTGAGGGGGAAGTAGTAGAGGTTTGAGCAGGGAGTATGGGTGGAGCATGCCCTTGCAATCTTTCAGACCCCCTTTCGCGGAAGCATCTGTCTAATTAGGTAACAAGCAGGATCAGTTCCTCCAAAGAGGGCGTTATGCCTAGTCTAGCCAACTCTTCCTTCAATAGTTCAGATAATCCCAGATGATATTGTTCTATGAGACCAATCTCACTGTAACCTGTATCTGGGCCACCTCTCTGAATTCTGTAGTGTAATCCTATACAGGTATTTCCCTTGTCACGGGTTGTGCATGCAGTGGATGCTTTTAAGGGATTATCATATAGAACTAGCATAGCATGAAGCAAAGTTAGGACTGTTGGTATGAAGTAGTTGGTGAGCCCACGCTTGAGGTTGGCTTGATTGTAAGCTGATTGCAGTGTCTATCTTCAGTAATTATTCTGGTAGGTGCGTGGTTTCAAGGTGGACATTAGCGCACAGGCAGTAATGAATGTTCTTAGATCAGTCCTTTTACCAGACAATTTATCTGGCATTGTGATGTCACGATCTTACCTTGGTTGGAGTCCGAAGTGCAGAGATGTACGCTCACCCTTAAGTGGCTCAGAGGCAAGAAAGCGGGCCCAGAACACCAAAGGACCCAGGATCAAATCTCCTGCAGGGCACCTGTGGGGTAGCCACACCTAGCCATCTGGATGGCATGGGGGGAACTGTGACAGTACCCCCCCCCCCCCCCCCCCCCATTAAGAACGCCCTCTGGGCTTGAACAGGTTCATTGTAAAAGTAGTACTCCCCACTGTCGGATTCACTCTGTAAAAAACTAGTTGTGCCCCTTCAAACGGCACTGTGGGAGAGTCTCTCGTAGTCCCCATAAGTATTCCTCGGTCAGAGTCTCTCACGAATTTTATCAGGACGTCGCTAACTCCTTCTTGTGGCGTAGAGATCGCCCTGGAGAGCCTGAAGCAGGAGTCAATCATTACCTGCTTCGCTTGCCGTGGTGTCAGCAGCGTGGCGATGAGCCGTCGGCAGAAATGTGTCAGTTCGGTGCCAGAGATTGTCTCTGGTACTCCCCAGACCCTCAGGTTCCGTGCCTTGTGCCTGTTGTCCATGTCCAAAACAACTCCAATATTTCTTGACATTTGCATTTAGACTTTTAGACAATCTTTACCAGTGCCTATTTTTTTACTTGTTTTTGGTGTATATATTCTATTTTTAGCTCTTTCCAAGTAAGGCAGCTGTAATATGTCTTTATTTGATTTTAGAGAAAGTTTAAAATTCGGTTTTGATGGGCCAGAGAGTCTGTATGATGTATGATGATATAAATGTCTAAAAAAATGATGATATAGAAGTGAATTTTAAAAATTTAGAGAAATTGCTAGCAAAAGAAATTAAATATAAATGGGAAGTGGCAACAATGGAAAGATATCTAAAGGATGAAATTACTCCCAGTGGCCTTCGTTTTTTCAAAACGCCAACTTTTGAAAACGATAATAACCCAAAATATGTGAATATTTGGAAAGATTTTCTATAGAAATGATGAATATAGTGATATCATGTAGATTAGAAGCACTTTCTCAGCTGGACAAAGATATAAAAATGTTTCAAAAAAGGTTGGAACCGATATCAGAGACTAGAGATTATGATGAACTGACAAAGAAAACAAAAGAAAATTTGGGTAAACTAGAGGAACAGGTAAAATTCGGTAAATACAAAAAGTATAAACGAGATATGTCAGACTATAAAAACAATAGAGTCAGAAACATTTCCAGGTTTGAAAGGGACAATCCTAGGAACAACCAGTATAACTTTCATCAAAATATAGAAAGTAAAAACGTACGTGAAAACGTACAAAGAAAAAGGTTAAATAGTCATGGAACATATAAAAAAATATGGAGAACCCCAGAACATAAAACACAAGGGGAATGGACCAGGGTAAAAGCAAGCAATAGCTCTGATTACACAGGATATAGAAATCATAGTCCCGTTAAAAGACAAAATACAATGGACATTGCAACAAAAAATCGTTTTGAAGTTCTGTCTGAAGAAACACCTAAACAGGCAGGCAATGATTTTTTAGAGAAAAGAAAAGAGAGAGTAATTTTTTTCACCACAAAAAAGAAGGAGAATCAGAGACCAAGAGGATGCAGAGGAGGAGTCAAATTACAGATTCGAAAAGAAAGGAAAAATAGGAAACCGCAGGGAATAATCAATCTTTCTAAACATAATCTTTCACATAATGAATGTAAAGTCCTAGATAAAGGGCTTACATTTGCCCCTAGTAGGAAGGTTGACTCTTTTTCTGCATATGTGGATATGTTGAAATATTCAAGAGGTTTAACTCTTAAGAGTTTTTTTTTATCTAAATAAATGTAAAGAAAAGGTTATAGATAATACCCATACAACTCTAAAAAATAAATCTAGTTTTTATCCTAGAAATTTTAGAACCAGTGCTATTGACATATTTGAGAAGTCAGTAATAGAAGATTTTGAGAAACTCGAGAAAAATACTAAAAATAGAAGGAATAATTAAAGCAAAGATGAAAATTACATCAACTAACAACTAAGAAGTAAAAAAAAAGATTATAATAAAGCCAGCAGGTAAAGGGGGTAGTATAGTGATACAGGATTCTGATAAGTATATAAAAGAATGTCATAGACAATTACAAGATACAAATGTTTATAAAACTTTGGAAAAATATCCTATAGAAGGAATAAAAAATTCCCTATATGAACTATTGGACAGGGGGAAGGAGGACGGCATCTTGAATGAAGATGAATACAAATTTTTACATAATGATTTCCCCAGGATGCCAGTCTTTTATACCCTGCCCAAGGTCCATAAGGATAAGGAGAATCACCCCGGGAGACCTATTGTCTCGGGGATTATTTCTATTTCAGCTAACCTTTCTAAATATGTAGATACATGGTTGCAGGAGCTAGTCAAAATAATACCTTCGTATTTGAAAGATACACTGGATGTGATAAATTTTTTTTAAAATACGAAGTGGAAAAATTCATACATATTGGTAACAAGTGACGTATCTTCTCTGTATACTTCTATTCCACATATCCATGGCTGTCAGGTAATAGAAGATTGCCTAAATAAATCAAATACATTTTCAGATAAACATATTGATTTTTTAATTAAAAGTATTAATTGGATTTTAAACAATAATTATTTCTTATTTAATTCAAGTTTTTATCTACAGTGTCAATGAACTGCCATGGGGACCAGGTTTGCCCCCAGCTATGCAAGTTTGTACATGTCAGGCTGGGAAAACAAATATATATATGAGAGCCCAGAATGGGGGGCAAGCCTGGTCCTATATTATAGGTATATTGACGATCTGATTTTTATATGGGATGGACCTGAGGAAGATCTTATTACATTTCTAGAAAGACTTAATAAGAATAATTGGGGTATAACCTTAACTAGTGTTTTTAGCAAGTCACATATCAACTATTTAGATCTAGAAATATATATAGAAAATAATGAGATCAAAACAAAACATTTCTTTAAAAAGGTGGATGCTAATAATTATGTTCTGTACAATAGCGGCCACTATACTCCCTGGCTTAATAATATCCCTAAGCTACAGAGAATTAGGAGAAACTGCACTGATAAAGAAAAATTTGAGGAACAAGCCAAGGTAATTATAGACAAATTTAAACAAAAAAAGTATCCACAACAGATTTTAGAAAAAACATATAATTAAGTGATCAGTTTAGAACCTGGTCATTTATTAAATAAACAAAATAATATAGAAAATGTAAATAAGAAAAAAGAAATGATATTACCTCTAGTTTTTTACTTTAATCAGGATTGTAACAAAATAAGATCTATAATCAACAAACACTGGCATGTCCTTAAAAAAGATAATGAACTTAAAGGACCACTCTAGTGCCAGGAAAACATACTCGTTTTCCTGGCACTAGAGTGCCCTGAGGGTGCCCCCACCCTCAGGGACCCCCTCCCACCCGGCCCTGGAAAGGGGTTAAAACTTACCTTTTTCCAGCGGTGGGCGGAGAGCTCTCCTCCGATCCTCCTCTTCTCCTCCCCATCGGCTGAATGCGCACGCGCGGCAAGAGCTGCGCGCGCATTCAGCCGGTCACATAGGAAAGCATTCATAATGCTTTCCTATGGACGCTTGCGTGCTCTCACTGTGATTTTCACAGTGAGAATCACGCAAGCGCCTCTAGCGGCTGTCAATGAGACAGCCACTAGAGGAAATAGGGGAAGGCTTAACCCATTCACAAACATAGCAGTTTCTCTGAAACTGCTATGTTTATGAAAAAATGGGTTAACCCTAGAAGGACCTGGCACCCAGACCACTTCATTAAGCTGAAGTGGTCTGGGTGCCTAGAGTGGTCCTTTAAGAAAATAATTCCAGAGAAGCCTTTTATTACTTTTAGAGGAGCACCTAATTTTAAACGTATTTTAACTTTTAACCATCCAAAAAAAGTAATTCCTAAGACCTTTTTGGATAATAAAAAAGGGTTTTATTCATGTAATAAATGTGCAGGATGTAGATGTAGTAGAAACGCAACTTTGAAAGGTATTAGTAAGTTCATAAGTAAAACAAATGAGGCAGATTTTTTTATAAATTATTTTATTACTTGTTTTAGTAAAAATGTAATTTATTTATTAATATGTCCTTGTGGATTTCAATACGTAGGGCGAACAATTCGCCCACTACACAAAAGAATATACGAACATGTGAATAATATCACTAAGGGTTACGATAATCACAGTGTCTCTGCACATTTTAAGAAATATCACAACAAAGATCCTAAGGGCTTAGTATTTTTGGGAATAGAGATGGTTAAGAAGTTGTGGCGAGGAGGGAATCATATTATAGATATAGGAAAAAAAGAGATGCAGTGGGTCCACAGCTTAAATACTTTAGAACCTAGGGGGCTGAATATAGAATTTGATTTGTTTAATTTTTTAGGCTAAAATATTAATAATTTAGGCTTCTACCAAAAAGAGTAAAGAAAGAGAAATTCCTTCATTTTTAAATATTTTCTAAATATTTTTTTTATAATTTTTCTAGATAATTGTTCAGTTCAAAATGTATTACTATATCGTAATGGATATATGTACTGATTTTCTATTCTCTATATTTTATACAGCAATTATGCATTTTTCTAATGCTATAAATATATTTTTTTTACTACTTGCAATAAGATGGAATTTTCAAGTAAGGTGATTTTATTGCTTTTATATGTTATGTACTGTTTCTTTAAATTTTAAATGTATTTTTGTACATAAGGTTTATTTGGACTATGATATAGTGGGATTGGCCATATACAATTGTAAGCCAATAGATTTTTATACCAATAGGTTTTAACAGATAACATTTTGAAATAAAGTTGTTTTTTAATTAGCTTTTCGTATTTAAGAGGTACACAGTGTTAAAAAGTGGTTGGGGGGGGCGGAGCCTAACCACGGACCCGATCAGACGCCATTTCTAGCAGCTCCTCAGCTTCCAAACCTAATCCTGCCGATATCGGCAATACTACCAACAATCCAGCCACAGCACTCACCGAACTGGATCCAGCAGGGCAAGAGGAACCGACTGATGCCTTTTTTCCAGGCACCAAAAACAACGAGGAGGAAGCCCAGGTCTGAGGCCTACCGAGCACTCCACAGCCTGGAAGGAATACTGGGGAGCTTTACCGCGAGCAGAGCAGACAGCCCGCAACTCCAAACACTGCCAGCCTCACCAGCACCAATGCCAGGGAAAGGTAGGCGCTCACAAAAGCCCCAAAACCAGGCAGAAGGTCAGGATATAGGGGCCATGTTACAGAGGCCCGCCCAACTCAGACCCACTCCCGCGGAAAACACGCAAGCTAGGGACATGGGCACAGCAGCAGGCCATGACAGACCTGGAAGCTCACAATCCCCACAAACCCCTCAAGCTGAGCAACATGAGCAGCCAGATGACTCAGCACCCACCACAAAAAGGGATTTAAAACTTCTCCTGCCAGAAATACACAAGTTACTGGCGGCGGACTCCGCTCAAGTTAAAAAGGAGGTGCAGGCAGTCACTGAGAGAGTGCGAACCTCAGAGGAGGACATAATAACAGTGCAAACCCACCTAACCACCGTGGATACCTCTATACAAGAGCTTCAAGCCCAAAACCAGACCCTGTCACTCAGGCTTGCAACCCTGGAAGACCGCCAGAGGCGTACACATATCAAGATCAGGGGCATACCCTCAGCGGTCACGGCAGCAGAACTGCCACACTACGTTAGAAGACTGGTGACAACAGTCATGTCTCACACTGTGGCCAAACGAATAAACATAGACAGTGTATACTGTCTCCCAAGCCCTCCTCAATGCACAACGCCTTTGGCACGAGACGTCATTCTCAGATGCGTCACGCTACCTGATAAGCTCCAAATTATGGCGGCCATCAAAGATAAGGCACCGCTCACATTCGAGAACTCAAGCCTCACATTCTACCAGGACCTTACAAGGGCCACCCTCCAGATCCGTAAAAGTTATGGGCCTGTCACAAGCCAGCTTAGAAACGCAGGTCTGGCTTACCACTGGGGAGCGAACGGCTCCTTAACAGTGACTCAGAACGGGACTACACATATGCTACCGAGTTTGGGAGCTGCACAGACTTTTTTGAGTACACTTGGTCTGCTGCACCCGACCGCACCTTCCACCTCCGAACACCAGGCGACCTCATGGGACCCAGCGTCCGTCACACCATTCACCCCGAGAGAGAGGAACCCACAGCCAGAGACACCGTGACTGCGGGATGCTAACTCCCGAGGACTATCTTTGCAACTCAATGTTATCTTATTTTGTTTTATTTCAGTGTTTATTCGTGGTAGATTTAACTGTATAGAGGGTATTTTAGTCCCCCGCTTAAATATGGCAACACTACACAGTGCCCTCACGGGCCGGAGCCCAGCACAAGCAAGGGCAGATTAGGCTGACAAGCATATCCACTAACACCAAATGGCATATCTTTCCCCCACACCCTTCCCCCCCCACCGCCCCCTTGGGTCAGGGGCCACAGCGTGGTTACATATCCCTTTACCTCAACACCACATTATTAAGAGCGCACATGCTCACATTACTCGCGATAAGCAACCACCTCTTCAACCTGCAACCAGCATGATATTACATATTTTACACATGACAAGTGCCTGCAACCCGCAACCCCAACCATCAACATGCACTACCTCAGGGCATAGGTCGTAAACAACGCACACAGGGACCGCAATCAGAGCAAATCGTAAGCAGAAGCTCACTATAGAGCGACATCTCTCTAGCAGTCCCCAAACAAAGTTTAAGCATGTACCAAAAAGAAAAAATGATGCTGTTTAAAAAATTAATTATCGCACCAGTTCTAAGAGTAATGCTATACTCAATGTTATACTTGTATCTGAATCAACGTGTTTTTCAATTTTTTATGTGTCCAACCTTGTATTAAAACAAAGCATCCTGAAAAATAAAGAATTAAAAAAAAAAAAAAAAAAGTGGTTGGGAGTTCACAATAAAGACTATTTGATGCTAATAAGCTAAACACACCCATGGAGATGTGTATAAAAGATCGAAGAGGAAGATAACGGACACATCTGATGAAGCCGTGAACACGGCGAAACGCGTCATCACGCTAATTACGCACCACGCATTACGCACAACTGGTAACTCCTCCTCCCGGAAGTCTGAATCGGAGACAGTGGCCACAGTATCGGCGGAATACTAAGGGACTTGTCGACACCCCAAAGTACATACGACCTGCTTTATTTTGATCACGTACTGTATGCAGAGGAAGGTGAAGTACCTGTGCTAAGCTGGGCATTAAATATGTGAAAATAATCTTTTGTCCGTGCAGTCTTTTTCCTTAAGGAAATATTTGAAGAAGCTGATACAGCTAGAGCAGGCTTTTTCTGCTCTATCTTTGTGAGTGTAAATTTGATATCACTATACTAATAAGTCTTTTAAAATAGATTTACACTATTATTGCTTTTTTGTCTCTCCCTTTTACATGTTCATTGCTATTGGAGAGGACACATATATGTATGTATAATTTTATTTAACACTTTGAGTGCACTTTGTATATTTTTGTACTTTATCACAAATTGCACTTTTGGCACTTTAGAAATTTGGTCTTAAAGACACAGCGCACCTTTTGGAGTTGTTTTGTATTGTTGTAAGAGTGTTGTGTTGGAGCTTTACACTTGTTAAGGTGCAGCTTTTTCTGTTTTTACAATATTTCTTGACATTTGCATTTAGACTTTTAGACAATCTTTACCAGCGCCTATTTTTTACTTGTTTTTGGTGTATATATGTCTTCCATGTCCGCCAGTTGTGCTTGCTGGTCGGCACACTGCTTGCGCAGGGCGTTCAGTGCGGCATCTGTGGCATTTTGCGCCAGCGTTGTACCTTTCGCGCCCTCCTCCACTGCTGCCACCCTGTTGGTTAGCGTAGCAATATCCTCCCTCACCATTGCCATATCTGCCTGAAACATGATCTTGATTTCTTTCACCAGGGCTTTGATATCCGCTTTGGTGGCGGGTGCTGAGTCTCCCTGATCCAGGGGTCCCTGAGGTGTCTGGCGCCCTCGGCTCAGTATGGAGGGTTCAGTGTAGTGGCTATCCTCGTCTGAGGATTCGAGGTGTAAGCCTCCGGCACCATCTAAGGATTTGTCGGCCGCGTGGCTGCGCGAAGAAAAGCCCCGATATCTCCAGATCATGCGCTCGGATCTGCCCGCTGTTTTTTGTTTTTCTTACCCATGATATAGGGAGTCCGTGCCCCGTCTTTGGTGAGCTGGTGAGCCGGTATTTATTGCCTCTGGGCAGCGTTTTTGCGGCTCGATGCACGGAGCAGCAGTGCTGTGCGACTATCCTGCTTGGGTGCTGGCTCCGCCCCCCTTATTTTATGTTTTTGGGTATTTTTATGTTTTATGATTTTATTTTTGCCTTTCTGTCCCTGGGAGATAATTAGCTTACCAGTCTTTAACGCAATTATCTCTCAGGCCCAGAGATTCCCGGGAGGGGCTTGTGGTGAAGACAATGGAGGCTGTGTTTGGATGCATTAAACCAATTGTACTTCCAGAGCTATGTGTCATCTAGTTACTGGGAGGGGAAGGGCTATAATCACTGCTTAGCACCTTGTTCCCGCTCATGTAGGATTTGGCGTGGATAGTCCTTGTAAGGACTAGAGCTCCCAGGACTGTGTGTCATCCAGTCCCTGGGATGGAACAGAGCTAGTCCCCTATCCTCTTCCAGGACGGAGAGGCACTAGGAGGACCCCAGTCAAGCCACGGCAACTGGGGCAGAAGCACAGAGGTTTTCCCCTGTTCCAGCTTGGAAGCGGTCCTTGGTTGGGGTACAGGGAGCTCCACTACATTGTATATCTACCTTTGCCCAATTCTGCCCTAGAGAATTATTACAGACAATGGAAACACTAAATACTGCATTGTGTGTTAAAGGGACCCTGTCACGCATAAAACATAAAGTTGTTAGAATATGATATAAAATCATTAATAATCCTAAATTATTTTATCAAAATTTTAACATTTAATGTTTGTTATTTTTTTTATGTATATCCAGGGGTGTAGATATTATTTTACCCAATTTAATGGTACTCATTTTTTTTATCAACCTCAGTAAGGATGAAAGGCTGGAATGGCCCAACTGGGCAGTGCACGTGTGACTTGGGGACTCTGTAGCTGGAGTTTTATCCACTGAACTATCTCATCATCATCTAGCCAAAGGATTAACAAGTGTATAGAATGACACATATAGGAGGGGGGACCTGCGCCACAAGCTGTCTTCACAGAAACTCAATGTAAACATGCCACATGGCAATGTCTGCAGTTGATCCCACAATGCTTTGCTCTAGGCTAACAGGATTTAACCACTACTATGTTTTTAAACTACCTTCTAATCAAGTCACTTAATATATATTTCACTTGTACAATGTATATATAACATTTTAGTCAATTAGACTCAACTACTGTATGACAAAGTCCCTTTAAAACATTTTTGTTTGTTTGTGAGGTGTTTCTATTTAAACCTTTGTCAGAGGAGTGAACAGTCCTTAGCTACTTATCCAGCACTTAAAAGGTTAACAGACAAACATAATAGCCTTCAGTTTTTGGCTATCGCAAAGTTAAATATATATCCAGCCATATGTGCTTCTGTCTTCACTTCCTTGATGGACAGCAACCATACGTTCATCTTAGTAGACGGGAAAAGCTACTGGCTGCCTTCCAGTACATTTTATTGTCAATCTCACATGATAAGGAAAGTTAAACTGGCTCAAACACTTTATCCTCTCCCCTCCATTGCTTTTTGACCCCTCTTGAAAACAAAATGAATCACGCACCAGCATGATTTAGCATAGGCATGCCTTTAGTTAAAGGATATTTTATAGGAACACAGCAATAGTGTCCAAGAGATTATTAGCTTTATAAAGGCCCACATTTTGGGGGTTATTCATTAAACTGGAGATACCCAAGAATTGATGATGCAAATGCAAACTTTTGTACGAAACAGCTGATCTAGAAGAGTAGACGACATGGAAAATGTTTTCCAAATTTTGGTCTAGAATATTGAGGTTTATTCATTAAAAAGGGGAAAATGTGTAAAAGTTGACAAGGGAATTTCAAATCATAGGCCATAATATGTCAAATGGAAAAATAAGTGAGATTGACTCATTATTTGCTTATTTGCCTACATTGACCTTTGTTCTAAATTCCCTTTTTAACATATAAACCCCACTGACAAACTGAAATGTCTAGAAATGAGGATAGTCATTAGATCATAAACAGGAGGAAGGAACCATATTCAAGTAGAGCCATGTCTTGTCTCAAAATGTCTTCCCGATTGGAAGGTAGACAGCTTAATGCATTTTGAAACTGTTTAAAAAATAAACAGTATAAGAAATATACAGTATAACAAATCAGGTAGCTATTTTTGGTATTTTGAATCTAACCTAATTTCACCTATCTTAATCTTAATACATTTTGAAACTGTGAAATATACAGTATAACAGATTATGTAGCAATGTTACTCTGGGCGCCAATACTACAAACTCTTTATTTTTAGAAATGCGTCTTCATCACTGTTTAAATTTTCCCAAAACATGAATTCACATAGTTGCGAATCCAACATGCTCTTATGAATGTCCCAACAGGTTTTGTTCTTAACTTTTGCCTTTACCCACATGGATTTCACTGACTGTGTGTGGACACCTGTCTTACAAAGTTCAGTGAGTGATTTCCACCCAAATGTAAGTCATCTTCATCAGATAGATGATTGGATGATCGCCATTCGTCAGCGTGCCAGGCCGAATATCCTGTTTAAAGGACCACTCTAGTGCCAGGAAAACATACTCGTTTTCCTGGCACTAGAGTGCCCTGAGGGTGCCCCCACCCTCAGGGTCCCCCTCCCGCCCGGCTCTGGAAAGGGGAAAGGGGTTAAAACTCCTCCGATCCTCCTCTTCTCCTCCCCGTCGGCTGAATGCGCACGCGCGGCAAGAGCTGCGCGCGCATTCAGCCGGTCACATAGGAAAGCATTCATAATGCTTTCCTATGGACGCTTGCGTGCTCTCACTGTGATTTTCACAGTGAGAATCACGCAAGCGCCTCTAGCGGCTGTCAATGAGACAGCCACTAGAGGAAATAGGGGAAGGCTTAACCCATTCACAAACATAGCAGTTTCTCTGAAACTGCTATGTTTATGAAAAAATGGGTTAACCCTAGAAGGACCTGGCACCCAGACCACTTCATTAAGCTGAAGTGGTCTGGGTGCCTAGAGTGGTCCTTTAATAATGGGTATTAACACATGGCTACTTCACTCTGGAACAGCAATAAGGAAGCAGTCATTCGTTTCTTAAATTCCTCCAAAAACCCATTGCTCTGGCAATATACGGACAATGTTGCTTTTCCTTTAAGAAAATAAACTTTCGTCTATTTCTACTGTCACTGTAGAATTCTTTAGACTAGCAGCTACACAGACCTCTTTCGTAATTATTCTAGTTAACACATGTATTCTTGTTTATCTGATGTTAATGCTCATAAAACGAAATTGTTGTGTACTGGTGACTCCATGAATATACTACAAATATAGCTGTTTTGAAGTCTAATTTAGGAGCTGTGAACCACATATTAGAATGTATCAGTATGTCTTCTCGGCATCTTCGTTTAACATCTCCATCTCTCTCTTCCTGTTAATGCCAATGTCATCTCATGACCTGAAGAGCAATTTCTTTGCGCATGTAAAACTTTTTTTTCCTGTAGGAAATGTATGTCTGTTTCTCGGTCTTTAACCAATGTTGATAAAGCAAGGAAATTCATTACTGAAATGGGTTATAGGAACACTACTGAACTGAACCATGTTAATGATACGAGAACAACTGATGGACTTTAACCGTTGCAGAACGTTTGATTGAGTTAACGGTTAAATGGTTCTAAAACGGTTAAAATCCAAAAGAGTGGAGGGCAGATTACAGGAAAGATTTGGATCTGTAACCCATTTCAGTAATGACTTTCCTTGATTTATTGACAATAAGTGTATTCAGGTCAGGCAAGAAACATCGAAAGATCGCAGTGTAGCTCAGTCAACGAGAGTCTCCACTTCACAGCCAGTCATTGTCCTCTTCCTTTCTGTATAGTATATCAAAGATTTGCTAAGGTAAATGGGAACAGATATTATGAGACTATTGATTGGCTGTGGGGTGGAGTCAGCTCTGAACCTAAGGCCACATTGACCTCACATTGGCTGAGCACTTACTCAGTAGTCTAATCATAGTACTAGCGTTGTCTAACTTACTAGTCTAATAGTAGTAGCAGAGTAGTCTAATAAAGAAGTAACTTTGTGAAAAGAGAGAGTGTGGCTAATGTGGAAACAATACCGCATTAATATGAAGCCAAAACCTATCAAATACTCTAGTGATATCGCCTGGAGTGTCCTTTTAAACAACTAGTGAAATCCAGGAAGAAAGCAGGGTTGAGAGATCTAGGACAGCAAAGGCACAGATCTTATGATTTCCCATGTAACTTACATAGTGATGACTTGCGTTTTTGAGCTACAATGCTACTCGTCCCATTCGAATGTAAGTCAAAAAAACATAAATGCAAGTTTCTATAGTTACATAAAACAAAAGCAAAACACAAGATGTTTATTTTTGTAATGAATAATTCACTTATTAAAAATGTTTCCTGCAACTTTTGTTAAAAAAAAAAAAAAAAAAACATAAGTAGAAATTTATATAATATATGTTACAAAAGTTACCAAACAAGATTGGGAGCAACCTCTATGCCTTTTACATTATCTAGTTCAAGTTAGATTTGAGATAACTAATTTCTAAAGTGTAAATTTTGGAAAATCATTTTAATCCATTTAAGCTTTTTTCCACTGCATAGCTTCTAATTGTGATTATGTGCTCTGTACGCTGCCACTGAACATGTTGCCGCTTTCTAAGAATCCTAATACTATAATGAAGAATATTGCAAGAGCATGCATGAGAAAAAAAGTGTCCGACTACAAAACACTTTTTCAACTTGTAATTAATTAAGATGGATGAATTAGAAAGAATGGCAGTTATTATTTTAACGTATGCAGTGGCCTCGGTCACGTCCGTTTGGTATAATTAGAGATCACCCAGATGCATGAGTCGTTGGACTCTCCAGAATGCCAGACTGATGTCAGGTGTATGGGCACATGGTTTATTGTATATAGGAGATGAAAGCGTTAAAACAGGTGCAACTCTAAGATGACAGTAACCTGATCACCGGTCAGCTGTCTCGAGTTTATGATCACTCCCCCCCCCTCGCCAACAGTTCAACCCCTGCTGCAAACTCTAAAGGACCAAACATGATTTGAAATTTTGAAATGACTCCCACCTCTTTTCCCTCACTACATTCCTTCTTTCGTTCAGAGGAAATCATTCCCTACTCTGAACTGCTGTGAACTAAAAGGATAACTAATCACAGCCTTGCCCTCTTGCAGGCTCGATGACTTTGCAGAAGACATTAAGGCCTATCCAACAACTTTGGTTCTAAAGTTCATGATTAACTGTGGATTGAAATAAACGATACGTGAAGAGCTTTCAAGGCAAGTATGATAAATTTTATAATTTCCCAATTAATGGCTTTGAGTATTATGCTGAATTTTACTTGATTTTCATGTATATCTTTCTAGATGGGGGATTTCAGTGCCTGTCACTAGACTTAATGTTTTGAAATACACAAAAGGTTAACAGCACAGATTTTCTGGATGTCTAGTACATTTGGCTTTGCAGAAAAACAAACAACATTGGCCCAGTAGATGTCTTGGTCCCTTTTAGGTTAGTGGGACATCACAGGTATGTCCACGAGATTATGTCCATGTAGAACACTGATTTGTTTTTATTTTGTCCAAGACATGGCTAAAATGTTTATTAAGTAAATTATGAACTGTGGAGTATTGAAAAAGAATGTGATTCTTTGGGTTCTGATTATTATTTATATTGGTACTGCAAGAGCAATTTGGGCACTAGTGAACTCGTTTGTTTGTATTTTTTTTCTTGTTCATTGTCGGATTTGCCCTGACATTGTTATATATGTACTTCTTAATTTTTCAACAAACTCTTAATGACAGAAGAAAGAAAAAAATGCTATTTTTTTTTCTCCAGAACAGCCAAGGTGTAAAAAGTAGGGTTTTTTTTCCCCAAGATGGCTGTTTTAACCTAAAATTTGCAATTATGTTGATAGTGCACCACAGTTGCCAGTTTAATTAATAAAGCTGCAATTGACTAAAGACTGTCAGTGCTAGCTGCATTTACGATAATTATATTTAAATAAAACAAAATCGCACTGGGTCATGCTTGAAAATAGAGGGAAAACATATCGATAGGTTTAGTGCTGTAGTGTAGTACTTATGTAATTTGGATTAACTCGCTTGTTATACACTGCCTGGACAAAAAAAAAAGTCACCACCATAAAAAAGGTGATACACTCTAATATTTCGTTGGACCGCCTTTAGCTTTGATTACGACACGTATTCGCTGTGGCATTGTTTCATTAAGCTTCTGCAATGTCACAAGATTTATTTCCATCCAGTGTTCATTTTTCACCAAGATTTTGTATTAATGATGTGAGAGTTGGACCACTGCGCAAAGCCTTCTCCAGCACATTCCAAAGATTCTCAATGGGGTTAAGGTCTGGACTCTGTGGTGGCCAATCTACGTGTGAAAATGATGTTGCATGCTCCCTAAACCACTTTTTCACAATTTCAGCTGATGAATCCTGGCATTGTCATCTTGGAATATGTCCGTGCCATCAGGAAAGAAAAAATCCATTGATGGAATAACCTGGTCATTCAGTATATTCAGCTAGTCAGCTGACCTCAATCTTTGGGCACATAATGTTGCTGCACATAGAGCTGACCAATTGCAGCAATCTCCGATCATAGCACTGCCCCCACAGGCTTGTACTGTAGGCACTAGGCATGATGGGTGCATAACTTCACATGCCTCTCTTCTTACCCTGATGAACCCATCACTGGTGGTTCCCCACTATCCTTCCAGTTTTTAATAATGCGTTGGACAGTTCTTAACCCAATTTTAGTTGTTTCTGCAATCTCCTTAGATGTTTTCTCTGCTTGATGCAAGCCAATAATTTGGCCCATCTCAAACAGACTAACATCTTTTTTGGTTGTTTAAGAAATGAGAAGTTACTCATTGCATCAGTTGGGGTTAAATAACTTGTTGCCAGCTGAAAGATAATCGCCCATGCAGTAACTATCCAATAGGGAGGCTCTTACCTATATGCTTAGTTAAATCGAGGTGGCGACTTTTTTTTGGCCAGGCAGTGTATTTAATTTCGGAGAGTTTGTAATTGATACTTCTGTAATGGTTCTGTAGATGGTCTGAATATCTGGACCAAAGAAGGCAATGTGATATTTGTTGAGTAGGTGACTGTAAAAAATGTTTTGTGACATGTGGTGATCTGTATACTAAACCCAAAGTTATGCTGTGATCATCCGCAGAGATTTATAAGTGAGGTGAGCTCAACCACAAGTCTCCTAGAAGTAAAAAGCTAAACTGCTCAGAACTATGTGCAGCATGGCCAATGTAATTAAAAAAGTCAACTGTATGCCAATTACTGCGCTGGATTATATTACCAAAGAGAGCTTTAACTCCTATTACACTGCAGTTTCCTAAAGTCTATAAGAACATACTATTCAATGAACAGAGAAGTACATATCTCTTCTAATAAAACAGAGCCCAGTCAATGCATTGAGTTCAGGTCTGACAAGGTTATTAACTAAAGGTTATGCACTTTAATTAAGGTTTAACATGGAATTGTCAAAAATTCAAAGTTAATTAAAGTGAACTTTACATTTTAGGCCAAATTTTTGAACGGAAAACCCATTTGACTTGGAGAATCATTTCATTTGAGATTACAATTCCTGACAATTCTCAATTTAGTGTATAACCATACGTGAATAAAAAAAACAAAAAACTTTGAGAGGTTTAGTTACCAAAAATTTTAATCATCAGGAACTCAAAATGGATTCAAATTTTAGACCAAAGTAGCTGAGGTAGAATCATAGCTGACATAGAGAATGTCTCTAATTCAGCTCTTTTGGCCTTAATACAGCTCTGTCACCATATGGGTCTTTGCATGTTTTGCAGAGACCCTTAGATGGTTTTTACTTCACTTGCATTCTTGTGTGGCTGCGAAGTGCAGGGGCAGGTAGTTTTTACTTACCTGAACCTGTTAATGGGTAGTGCCATCTTCTTCCATGAGATCCTGTTGCTTTATCTGCCAGCATGAACAATGCTTTTTCTGCCAGAAAAAAGAAAAGAGGATAGAGATGTACTGTCGTGCATGCGCGAGAGATCAATGCTAATGTCTATGGAGTATCTGGAGCTCTACCTTTTTCTCAAGCTTTGTTTGCAAAAAAAAAAAAAGTATAATGCACACACTAAAAAAGGGGTATTACTTGCTGCAAGGTGCTCCAGAAAGGTAGGGCCAATCCCTGAAGACATCAAATGGGAAAAAAGGAATATCAGGCACACCTGAGGTTTCTTCTAAAAGGCAGTCTTTTTATTCCAAACAAGAAAGTGGAGACAACGTTTTGGCTCCTCTCTGAGCCTTTATCAACTTTGATAAACACATAAAACATTTAACCTGGCAGAGTGGCTTTAAATATCAAATACACTTCCAGGGTTCAAGATTAATTCAAAGTGAATTTCAAACTAAACGTCAAAGTAGCCATCCTGGAAACATTCTCTAAATCCACTCTGTTTTCAGTTCAGCTATTCTGACCTTAAAATTTACTTTGAATTCTCACTAGTAAATAACCCAGTGAGTGGTTTTTGTCATTTAAATTTGTGTAAAGTATCATTTGAAGCAATTGTGATCTCAGGAGTTGTTGGAAAGTGGTATATCTTTTTCACACCCATAGCTGTTGACAGGTACTGTATAGCGCTGATATGAGAAAACTTCAAAAGTGAGTCACTTATTGGGTGTCTTTGACCAACGTGGTGAGAGCAGTTTATCATATCTTAACACTCTTCATGGGTTCTCAGGGGTAATCTGACCTGCCATGAGTTATGGTAGAGTGTTATAGAATCTAATATAAGCATTGCAATCCTGTTACAATCTTTGAAGGAAAATTATAGCAAAATTTAAATTGGACATTCTGACCACCCTTAATGCATTGTTATGTACAATTCCTGTATCCTAGTATTTATGAATAAAATCAGAAAATTAATATAGAAACACATACTAGAAAATGTGTAAACTCTAAACATTTATATACATTGTTTAAAGGGTAAATGTCCATTCTTTCTCATATTGTTTCCTCTTCCTCAGAATCCGTTCTTCTTTTCTTCATTTCAGATATACGTCTATTTACTTAGATTGTTTCCCTACACTTAGTATTGCTGACAAAAGGTTGAGATTAAGGCAAGCTTCACCTTTTGTTAGCTTGACAAAGGAAGTGGAACTTGCTTTAACCCCTTAAGGACCAAACTTCTGGAATAAAAGGGAATCATGACAGGTCTCACAGGGCATGTGTCCTTAAGGGGTTAAATGGATTCCATAGAGTTAGAAATACAAAGTTTAAGTTGTATTCTTAAAAGAATATTGATTATAGTTATAAAGAAATAAGATCCCTGATAGTACAGGGTCTTATGGTGTGTCCATAGAATCTTAGATAGGGGATAACCCTTAATGTCAAAATGAATGTAGGAACTGCTGGTGGGCCCAAGCCCAATACAAGACAGGGCTCAGGGGTACCAAGGAAGATTCTATGAGTTTACTCTTGTATGGAAATAAAAACACCTTTATTATAGGGTACACATTCCCCAAAAAGATAAAGGAAACTTATAAATAATGCTAACACATCTAATAAAATAAATCGAGAGAGGTAGTAATATATACAAATGAGACAGGAGTGAGCAATAGGATACCTAAGACCCTTTGACCAGGGTTAACTTGTGTATCTGAGAGGTCTGTGTAAAATACAGACACGGCTAGTTGAGGGCTAAAAAAGCCCCTAAAAGAAATAGTATTATATGTAGAGCTATAACTTTGTCAACAATGCGATAGATACAGTTAGGTAATAAAGCTTAGAACATTGTATCAAATGTATCCAGGACTGAAAAAGTCTTATTGAATCTATTACTCAATGCTTCTAGTTGCTGGGCTTCAACATATGGCTACTTGATTAGGCTGTCCATAAAAAGAGTTGAGGACGTTCCCAGTGCTTGGTGTACTGCTTAAGCACTAGGATAGAAAAAATATTGAGTATCTAGCTCGAATAGCGTGAGACCACACTGTTGTGCCTATTAGAAATAATTGCCTTTACACGAGTGCCAAGAATGCACTATTCGCAGTGGTGTATCTTGGTTTTGTGCTGCCCTAGGCAGGACAAAACTAAGACACTCCCCCCCCGCGCGCGCGCCACCCCCACCCAACCCTTCCCCCCTGCCCCGCCTTCTAAATACACACACATTCACTGACAGATACGCATACACTAGCTAACAGACACACACACTAACAAACACACACAGTCGGACACACACACACTAACAGACACACACAGTGAGACACACACACTAACAAACACACACAGTCGGACACACACACTAACAAACACACACAGTCGGACACACACACTAACAAACACACACAGTCGGACACACACACACACACACTAACAAACACACACACAGTCAGACACACACTAACAAACACACACAGTCGGACACACACACACACTAACAGACACACACAGCGAGACACACACACTAACAAACACACACAGTCTGACACACACACTAACACACACACACAGTGAGACACACACACTAACAAACACACACAGTCGGACACACACACACTAACAGACACACACAGTGAGACACACACACAGTCGGACACACACACTAACAAACACACACAGTCGGACACACACACACACACTAACAAACACACACACAGTCAGACACACACACTAACAAACACACACACAGTCAGACACACACTAACAAACACACACAGTCGGACACACACACACACTAACAGACACACACAGCGAGACACACACACTAACAAACACACACAGTCTGACACACACACTAACACACACACACAGTGAGACACACACACTAACAAACACACACAGTCGGACACACACACACTAACAGACACACACAGTGAGACACACACACAGTCGGACACACACACTAACAAACACACACAGTCGGACACACACACACACACTAACAAACACACACACAGTCAGACACACACACTAACAAACACACACACAGTCAGACACACACTAACAAACACACACAGTCGGACACACACACACACTAACAGACACACACAGCGAGACACACACACTAACAAACACACACAGTCTGACACACACACTAACACACACACACAGTGAGACACACACACTAACAAACACACACAGTCGGACACACACACACTAACAAACACACACAGTCAGACACACACTAACAAACACACACAGTCGGACACACACACACACTAACAGACACACACAGTGAGACACACACACTAACAAACACACAGTCTGACACACACACTAACAGACACACACAGTGAGACACACACACACTAACAAACACACACAGTCAGACACACACTAACAAACACACACAGTCGGACACACACACACACTAACAGACACACACAGTGAGACACACACACTAACAAACACAGTCTGACACACACACTAACAGACACACACAGTGAGACACACACACTAACAAACACACACAGTCGGACACACACACACTAACAGACACACACACTAACAGACACACACACACTAACACACACACACACACACTATCAGACACACACAGTCAGAGACACACACACACACTCACATTAACACATTTTTTTTTTTTTTTATTTACTCCCCCTCCCCTCCCCCTACCTTTGGGAATGCTGGGGGTGGGGGGGTTCTCGAATTCCCTGGTGGTCAAGTGGCTGCAGGACGGCACTGGCGGGCAGGCTGGGCGGCCGGCGAGGGAGCTCTTCCCCTGAGCTCTCTGCTCAGCTCCCTCGCGCGCCGCCCGCAGAGTGAGGCTGGGAGGCGGAGCCGGAATACGACGTCATATTCCGGCTCCCAGTCTCACTCTGCGGGCGGCGCGCGAGGGAGCTGAGCAGAGAGCTCAGGGGAAGAGCTCCCTCGTCGGCCGCCCAACAACCAGCAACCAGCCCAGCATGTCTGTTAGCCGCAAGGCTAACAGGACATTTGCCTTGGGCATTTGGGGGCGGCGTTTTTTGCCGCCCCCTGGAAAATGCCGCCCAAGGCAAATGCCTTGTTTGCCTCGCGGCTAATACGCCCCTGACTATTCGTATAGGCTTAAATTACAGGATGGTATTGTGCTCAGCCCAGAAGTGAAGGGCTATTGCTGTGGTATGCAACAGCATAGGTAGCAGATAAAACACGCTATTACTCTTAACGGAGGGTTATTAGACCTATATCTCTGAGTCTGCGTTGAATTATCTACATACGGGGTAAAAGTGCTAACCACTGGAAATCTTATGCAGGCATCATTAAGCTAAAGTCTCTCCAAAAATGCAGTACACCCTAGGTATAACAGTGATCACACTGGTACTCTTAATATGATGTTGTCTAGCCACTGGAAATCTTATACAGGCATCATTAAATTATAGTCTCTCCAGGAAATTGCAGCACACCCTAGGCATAATAGTGATCACACTAGTACTCCTGTAACAGAGGTGCTAAACTGAAGTTCTAAACCTGAGAAAACACGGCCACAAAACTCGAAGAAGCCCAGAATCACTCTAAACTGATATGTCCATCAGACTCCTATATACTCATCTACCTCCCCCCACCTAGTGAACACACACAAAGTGCTCGGTGATAGTTTAAAAAAGCATAAACCTAACGCACGTTTCGGCGCTATGCAAGCGCCTTTCTCAAAGGTAAAGAAGACACTGCCGTCGGCTCGTTTTTATAACACCTTCCTTTCGTCAGGTAGCCAATCAGAGGGCGCCCCTATTGGGATACTCTCGCGCCAGAATTGTAGTGGGCGGTCTATGTATCGTAGCTCCGCCCATCCTCGTCATTGGGGGCGTGTATGAGACTGCCGCCCATGTGATCCTGAATTAGCATGACCGAAAAAGGTTATGTGGGGACGAGATAATTGTGTTGCACATTATATCGATCCTGAAGATCGATCCTAGACACAGTTTACTCCCCTAACGGATTGTAGAGAGGGAGTATACATATATTACTGTCCTATTGCTCTACTGTACCATAATTAATGTCTTCGAGTTATCCCATATTCCAGGGAAACAAATTGCTTTGACGAATGCAAGTATGATCAGAGGGCAATTTCCTCTGTTAGGAGTATATAGAAATCCTAAAAGAGATGCTACTAGGACAATATAGTGTGATGTGCCTAACCCGATTATGAAGGCTAATGGATGCTCACTTAAGGAGGATATGTTTTTTATTAAGCAGGGTCGAGGTGTATAGCGGTAACAGAGGTTATCACCACTTATGGTTTGAATAATTCTGTTATCCTCATCTCAGACTCTTATTGCTTAAATAACATATCGCCATTTTCTGTGGTCTGTATCTATGTTATCCCTGGTGATCCTTATGCTCAATATGAGTCACCATTGGGTTCATGTGCCTTCTTATTAAGTGATGGGAAGTAGATGTGCTGGGCTAGTGTCACATTATGAGTTAGCTTATGTTAAATAATAAAACCCTGTTGTATCTTAGGTGCTAAATGGGTCGCGAGTAGACAAATTCTTATATACATATATACAATAATGGATTTCTTAAGGTTACTAGCTAATGAAGGGCGTAAATGTGAAGCCCTCATTGAGTCCTTTAGGAGACAGGGTGTCCAATTTATGGATCCAGTAGCACTCCCTTCTTTTGAGTGCCTGGTCCAGATCACCCCCTCTCCTACCCATAAGAACCTTTTCAATGCCCGCAAATTTGATGCAGCGGGGTGTATCAATGTGGTGAGATCTCACATGTCTGGCTACTGGAGTGTCTCTATTTGTCGTCACTGAATGCACGTGTTCCATTATTCTTTTCTTGAATGGGCGTATGGTTTTGCCAACGTATTTCATCCCGCATTTGCATGTTAGCAGGTACACCATTCCTGACGTATTACAGTTAAAAAACTGTTTTATGGGGATAGTGGTGGTGTCAGTTGAGTCCATAATTGTTTTGGATCCCTTGGCAATAAAACTGCACGCGACACATCTCCCACACTGATATGTGCCCTGCACCGTCAGCCAATTTTTTGATGTGTGTCTGGATGTGGATAGATGGCTAGGTACCAATATATCTTTTATATTTCTCCCCCTTCTGGCCGTGACCGATACTTTAGAGGGGATAATGTCCCTTAGGTGTAGGTCTTGTGTCAAGAGCGGCCAAAATCTGCTTAGGATCTTTTTCGCTTCCTCCCAGCCGGCATCATACGTGGCTATGCACCTAATTTGTTTGTCCGTATCCTTCTTATTTTTCTGTAGAAGGGTTTCTCGGTCACTTTCCAGTGCCTTTTGGTAGGCTTGTTTGAGGCATCTTATGGGGTACCCTCGTTCCCTGAATCTTTCCCTCAGTACCCTGGCTTTCGTCTTGAAATCATCTATTGATGAACAATTTCTCCTCAGCCTCAGGTATTGTCCCACTGGGATGCCTCTTTTCAGAGGGATCGGATGATAGCTCTCCCATCTGAGCATGTTATTTGTTGAAGTGGGTTTACGGAAGAGGGTGGTATTAATCTTCAAAGATTCAGTTATCGTGAAAGTGCAGTCGAGGAAATTGAGGGCTTGATCACCGAATTCCATAGTGAATTTCAAGTTTATTTTGTTTATATTTAGTGTTGTCACAAAATCCTCAAAGCATTGCTTGGTACCTGTCCATATCACTAGGATATCATCTATGTACTGTTTCCATGCATAGATGAAGTCTGTGTATTGTGAGTTTTGTGCAGAGAATACCACCTCCTTTTCCCACCAACCCAGGTGCAGGTTAAAACAATATTGACCTCTGGTACCCGCTTCCTCGCGGTACCTACCCCCAATATTTCTACATCCCCCGTCACAGCTCAGAGCTTGAAGCCTCAAGCTATCTGAGCACCCCACCCACGCATAAACAATGCTTGCTGCAAGCCTTCCTGGAAACCCATGTTAAGGAAATCATTACCAATGTCTGAGAGGTGCACCCCATCCCACTAGAAAGATTTTAAGTCAACATGCCTGACTACCACACACCTGGTCCGTCTGATAAAAAATTGACACCAGTTTATTAACCTTACCCCTCATCTTGGCTACTGTCTCCGGATCCCTAGCATGCCGCCAATCTTACCGAGGCACCATCTCCGACCAAATAATGCCCGGGACAAGACACCTCAGCCTTTCCACATCATGTTTTTTTTTTTTTTTTTTTTGTCAATCTTTCTTTTATTGAGGCATACGATTATGGTGGTACAGAATAAAGAGAGGGAGACTTGCAGGGGTTATACAGGTTAATGTCGTCATAACAGGTGACAAAATCTCCTAGAATTAACAGCCTCATTTTATATTTTTTTTTTTATACAAGCTTAATACAGTGATGTATTCAAACGGGTGGGTTATAAGGTATGTCTCGGTTGTCTAGCTTAATTAACGTAATGTTGAAACATTGATATACATTATGTGTAAAAAACACTGTGATATCAGGCTTTGTAGGTATGATTCACACTATACATAACATTGCTATCATTGAACAGCGCTAAAACATGTTAACTCTTCGATGCCTAATAGTTAAGAGAAGAGGGGCAGATCATGCTAACAGGGCTAGCTATCCTTGCACAATGCTAGGCTATGAGAAACATGTTAATGCAGGGTATGCTAGTAGGTGAGAAAGCGTTCCTGGTGCTGCAGCGGTTACTTAGTAGGTAGTATTAAGGACGGTGTGCTTATTGGAACATATCACATAAAGGCATAAAGGTACGATCAGATAAAGGAAAGTCCCGTAGTGTCCCTCAGGATGGGGTCGGGCAGGATAAACTGGTGGTTGCTGGCTGTCCCCATGGAGGCGTGCTCGTACATGAGGCACCGAGTTAGTCCATTTAGCCGATGCCCACTGCTGCTATTTGTGTCTTGACTGTGGTGTTCATCTCAGGGGCGCTTCTGGACCGGGAGTCGGCTTTCCCTGCGTGCAGTGGAGTGTGCAGCTTTGCGGCTTCTCGCTTTGCTGCAGTGGCGTGAAGGGGATGACAGGAGCCGTGTCGTGCACCGGTTCCCGGATCAGGTGAGAGGTTTGTGTGGAGGCCAGGTTTTATCGTGGTCACCTGTGATGTGGGACAGTCCAACAGCATAGCTGAGGGGGCAGTGGGTATCGTGTGGGGTAGTCGGAGGGGGCTTGGAGTGTGCCTTTTCAGCTTCCTTGATTCCTCCGGTTCCCGCCTCCGGGCTATAGAATGTGGGGGTGCGCCATGGTGGTCCCCCGGTTTAGTTTCCAGTAAGGTACTCGTTTGTTGAGCTAGGTCAATGTTCCAGCTGCTGTGAGTTTGAGTGTCGGCATGAGTGCCATGTGCTTCCCCTGCCCGTTTTGTCGGTCGCTGTTGTCTGCTTTGCTGGGCGGCCATTTTGGGGATCTGAGGCAGAGGTCCATAGTATCGGCGCCGGGTGACCGGGCGAACCCAGGGGGCCACCGCTCTCGTCGCTTGTCTGAGGGTTAGACCCCGTTTGCATAGTATCGCCCAGAAGCTCTGACACTGCTGATCGAAGGCAGTCAGGGGCCAAGTGGCTGGCTTGGTGCTTGTGTCCATTGCTGTGGTGTGCCGTCGGGCCGCCATCATGTGCGCGGCTCCTCCGCGTGTGATAACTCTATTCGCTGAGAGGCTTCGAGGTGACGGCCAGCGGGGACCGGGATAACCCCCACCGGTCCAGAGGGGGGGGGGTAGGAGCAGAGTGTGTCTGCTGGACGCACCAGTCGGCGGGGAAGTCGGCCGTCCTTCCCCCTCCTAGCCGTCTGCAGGCCTCAACTTGCAGCCGCGGTTAACGGTACCGTAGACTTTTGAGAAAGGTATCTGCTGGTTTGTCTCTGTGTACCCAGACTATTTAGCCCAGTGTGGCATCAATCGCTGGGAGATTTCTGGGTTTTTTCCCCAAAAAGACCCATCTATCGGTCAGGAGCTCACACAGTACACGTCCGCTCAGCTCAGAGTTCAAGCTCCGCCCCCCTTCCACATCATGTTTTATACATTGTGCCAGCTCCCCCTTTGGCACCTGACCCAACTCATTCCCCCATGCGTGGATCAATAACAAATCAGGGGAATGCCCAGAACCTATCCTCCTAAAAATCTCAAAACAAACTTCCATCCAACTGAAATCCCTATAGCCAAACCAACACAATTGAACCACGCGCCATGGAAAGTTCAGCTGTCCTCCTTGTTGCCGAACTGCAGCTCTCTGGCGCACCCAATCAATGTATGAGTGGCCCACCCACCAACCAACCGACCCAACCTACAAAAGAAAGATACATATTACCGAATACAAAACAGAGGAACCTACTGCCCCCTTTTAAACTACACTAAACGGTCCAGCCTAACATACGAACCTGAACCTGAACCACACAGACTCCCACCGACCGATTCTTTTCACTAATTTGTCTCCCAAAACCTTCTCAAACTGCATAGCAAACAAACCATAGCGGCCCAAGTTCAACCGAAAACCCGAGAAATTGATATCGCGACAGGGATGATCCATAAACAAGCACAAAAAACATACAACAATGAACCTGGTAACGGACGAAGATCCACCACGCACCCTTTGCCAAAGATGTCTGTTTTTGTCCGCCGTAGCCGAATGGACACCCGGGTACAACCCAACTCCACATCATCCGATTGAATGCCTCTTCCCCCGCCACCTGCTTGATTACTACGGACCAATTCACTATCCCTTAAAGCCCCAAATAAAACCCAGACAAATGCCAAAGTAAACAACCGCACCTCATGATGAGAAAAACAAATATCCAGCAGCACCCCGATCAGCCCCTCCAAAACTGCAAAACAGACTGGCCTCCTCGTATCCGGCGTGCTCTTATTTCCCTTACGAAAACGTTTCAATGCCTGCCAAACCACAAAATTCTTTGTGACATCCTCCCACCAGTTCAGCTTAAACAGGAATGCTGACGCCGTCAAATGCCGATCTACATCCGAAGGCGAGGCTCCGGTGAAAAATAAACTTGCACAAATACCACAACAGAACATCCAACCGTACCTCGGATGAGTGATGTCTCCCTGCACAAGCACACGCCTCATCCCACGCCCTCCATACCTTAACATATGCCGTCCAAGTACTAGGCGCCAAGGAATCCTGTATCATTCGTCCAAGCAAGAGGTCCCGAGCTGCCACACGTCGTCCAGGCAGACCAGCCCCTCCAGCTGTGCCCCAGGGGCCACCGAGCAAAATTTCTTGCACTGCAAACAAGACAACGCATCGGCAATGATATTAAAAAAAATATACTTCATACAAAGTAGAACAAAGCGCCGCAACAAGCGAATCACAGGTACCGAATAAGCCGATAACTGATTTACTGCTCCCACCACTGACCTATTGTCCGTAAAGAAAATAACTTTTTTTTGTCACGTAACATCGGATTCCATAATGCCAACGAAACCACTAAGGGAAATAGTTCCAAAAACGGCAAGTTGTGGATGATGGGATTGACTTTCCAACATTCCGGCCACGGTTCCGCGCACCACTGACTGGCGACAAAAGGCTCCAAACCCCACGCTGCCCCGAAGCATCCGTAAACCGTTTCAAATCTGGAGAGGAGATAGCTTTGTCCTGGAAAAAGTCCTGGCTGTTAAAATCTCGAAGGAAAACATCCCAAACCTCCAAATCCGCCCTCATTGGTGCTGTAATTCGGACAAAGTGATGCAGAGAACTGAAGTTGCCTTCGCGAGGAACCTACAAAAAATTCAAATGACCTAACAAGGATTGCAGCGTCCGCAGCGTAACCTTCCATGCCGCATGCACTTCTTGAACGGTCCGCCGAAGCGCCATCAACTTGTCAACCGGTAAGCGACATTACCCTGCCACCGAATCTATCTCCAGACCCAGAAAACAGACACGTAGTTTGTTCCACCGTTTTGTCAGCCACTAAAGGCACTCCAAAAACCAGAGCCACCCATTCCAGAGATCGCAGCACCATCCAACAAGCATCCGACCCGGAAGGACCAACACATAAAGTCATTCAAATAATGAACCAGTTTCGGGATAGGGTTTATGTTCTGCGTTTCCGTAACTTGAAACTGGTTGTGGAATTTCCAGACATTGTTAGGGACAAGTTGGGTAAGGAGGTTCATTTAATCCATAAAGGCAGATCCCAATTCATACCTGGATTAACCACTAGACGCTGATGAAATTGTTCATCATAGCACCACCAAGCCAAACCACCTTACATGCGGTACGCCTCCCAGATCCCATCCAAGTAACAAAAGAATTGAGAAAGATTTTCAGGGTTTTTTGCCCAGAACCCTGGCCAGTATGCAAAAGGTACGTAACCAGTTCCCAACCGACTTCGGTATCTGACAGTACCTCTGCCGTTTTTTTCTCCTCCTCCATTTTCTCCTCTTTTTTATCCTCTTCCTTCTAGGTATTCCTCCAGCGGGAGAATCCTTTCCTTTAATTACGGCTTCAAGTGACAGCCCAGGAGGCCAGCAAAGGAAACATGCACGTTTTGCCATGCCGCATCCAGAAAACCACCTGCCAATTCCTCGCCTTCTACTCCAAAATCCGTACCTGTGGACGCTGAAGCTGTCTCCGTGACACTTGTGCTATTACCAACCAAGTGTGCCAAACCCAGCACCCCGGAACCCGTACCCCCTGCGCTAGGCTCCCACACTTACCCGAAGCTCCCTGAATAACCTTGCCCTGTGCTCCAATTATCCAGAAAAATCCGAAGCCCCTGTAAAAGATCCCCAGAAGGAGGAGCAGTAGATAACTCACCAGCCGAACCCCCAGGAGGTAACACTCGTGGGGCAGAAATCCGTTCCCCGCAATCCAAAGTCCCAGGAGTCCGCTCCAACATTCTGGGACCTGCGCCCGCTCTGTGAGAGAACGCTCCAAGACCCTGGAAGGAGAACAAAGACTTGGTAGACCGTCCAACATTTCCCTGACCTTTCTGTTGTCTGCATGGGAACCCTGAGTATGACCACTCAGCCTTTATGGTGGTTGCGCCCGCAGTCCCAACCCTTATGACCCTTCCTGTCAGGGGAGCTTCCACTATCCGACATGGAAACACTCCCCCTATCCCTGTGAGCCTTACAGGAAGGGGACGGCTGATGACCCCCTAGCCGCTCCCGCGAGGACCCCATTTGTCGCTGCGCAGGCTGCCTAATCATCGCCGGCGAGGACGCCGGCATGGAGGAGACCTGCCAGCCTCTCCAATGGACATAACACTAGGGGAACTGGCGCGATACACCCACCCATACATCAGCCGCCCTAATGAGCTCCCCAGCATAAGCACCTCCCGGGGACCCACTGCTGTCCTTGACCCCCTGTTCCAACCAGCAGGGTGCATGCGCTGTTTCAGGGGCCGTTGCTGCTGCTCTCCAAGCCCACCCGTGAAGACAGCATGCTGCTGCGGTGCCTGTAGCCCTGCTCGCAGACCCACCTCAGCAGAGGTACCGGCCCTCGAACAAGGTAAGGACGTTCCTGGGGACCCATCACTCCCAGCCTGCCTGACTCCTCCCGAGCCGTGCTGATCCTGTGCAGACTTCCTAACATGCTGACCAGGGATGCCCACCCCTGCGGGGCTGCCCTAGTTAATAGAAGGGGGACCCTCCAAGAGCCCAGAACCCCCCTTTCCGGTACGTCCTAACCCACTGGAGGCTGACTCACTGTGTGCTGAACTGCTACAGCGATTCTCCAACCCCGTGAGCCCTCCGCAGGTGCAGCTTCACTGGTCCTTCCGTCCGCCATACAGTGCGGCGTCATTCCGGATCCATCGGCGGCCGCGCCAGACCCATGAGCACTGAGCTGCTGTGCGGCCATGCCAGCTTGCCTCCCCCGAATGCTGGAACCAAACCTCTCCTCCCTGGCTGCCTACGCTTCTGTCTGTGGCCTTGCCGACGGGCTTCTCCTCCTGCTGTGCCTGGGAATGGAACTAGGGCTCATGAGCTGGGGCGGCCTAGTCCGCATCGTGGGCCGGCACTCCTGAAGGTCCTGGTACCGGAACAACTGCTCCAAGGCACTCCTGAAGGTCCTGGTACCGGAACCACAGCTCCAAGGCACTCCTGAAGGTCCTGGTACCGGAACCACAGCTCCAAGGCACTCCTGAAGGTCCTGGTACCGGAACCACAGCTCCAAGGCACTCCTGAAGGTCCTGGTACCGGAACCACAGCTCCAAGGCACTCCTGAAGGTCCTGGTACCGGAACCACAGCTCCAAGGCACTCCTGAAGGTCCTGGTACCGGAACCACAGCTCCAAGGCACTCCTGAAGGTCCTGGTACCGGAACCACAGCTCCAAGGCACTCCTGAAGGTCCTGGTACCGGAACCACAGCTCCAAGGCACTCCTGAAGGTCCTGGTACCGGAACCACAGCTCCAAGGCACTCCTGAAGGTCCTGGTACCGGAACCACAGCTCCAAGGCACTCCTGCAGCTAAGACATCCCTCTCCCCTGCACAGAGGACCTGACTCTCTCCATAAAAGACTCCATATTGGGATCCATCTGAAAAAGAACAAACACCAAACAAACTTGCTGCTTACAACAACAAGTGAGTCAGGATTAGTTAAAATGGCCCCTACACTAAAATGTCCATTATTAATACTCCTATAGGCACCGACCCCCTCACCCTATTCAAACCAATTAAACCTTATCCCCCTGTAAGATTGCCTCCTAGCTATGTCAAGGCCTATTTCATTTAGTTTCACTGCTCCATGGGCTACACTACTGATACCGGAGAAACTGACGGAAGCCAAGCACAGAGAGATGGACACAGGTTTCTTCAGGAAGGAAGAGATTCTTTATTCGATTCACCGACCGGGGCTCAGAGGGACTTATGTCACCAAAATACAACAAGATCTGAGCCCAGAACTAACTGTGTAAATGCATGATATAGACATATAGCTCCTCCTATAGTTAACTCTACCCCCATATACTCTTTACACAATCAGCTGAACAAAGCCTAACTTCCCTTACTTATTAGACCACATGGCTCACCCAGAACAATGGAGGAGGGGGGAAGTGTTTTCAGTTTCTGCATTCCTGCATTTGCTCAATACGGTGTTGATTGTATCTTAGCTACGTGAAACTAACTAACTGATACACCATTTACACATATGCCACATGGCAATCTTGTCCTAGTAAATTTATTTTTACTGAGATTCCACCACATTCCCCCCTTTGATGCTTCTGATATTTCACAATTCCAGATGCATCACTTAACCATAGTTTGCTTACACCTCAGGTTGCCATGAATCAGAACAGACCTCGTAAGCATCTTAGCATCCTTACAAATTCCTTCAGCACTCCTCATTCTGAATATATTCTCTCTGGGCTAAGGGTTCATACTTGCAAACAGCCATTACATGCGCAGCTGGTTTCCTTTCTGTCGTGCTCTCTATGACACTCTGTATGGACCTAATTACCAATGGAACCAAACATGGTAGAAAGAGACACACTATAATCAACATGACTCCTCCTACCAATGTCTTGATCCCTCCAAGCTGCTCGTACCTACTTCCAAACCAACTACTAGAATTGTACCCGTTCCAGGCTTAAGTCGGTACATGCGTCAGTTTAGCCATGTGGCTTGTGAGATCAGCCACTGCCTGCCCTTCATCATCTATGTGCAGACAACAGTTGCTGAGATTGAACTTTCCACATACACCTCCTTCTATTTGCACTGGAAGTGAATGGAGGACTTTATCAACAGCCCAACTGGTTTACCTGGTAATAAGGCTATGTGCTTTACAGAGGAATCCATAATTGCCTAATGGTAGAATGAGGCTTGAATCCCTGTATTAGAATACAATAACACTTCATGGGCATACAGTTTGGCTGTTAACCAGTTCCCTCACATATTACATCCCTCCTATTGGCAATGAAGCGCGCTAAGGTAGCCAGTGCCACTCATTATCTTCCCAGCTACCTACATTCAAGGATGCTAGCTTCTTTTTATGATTCACATCATAAACTTTAACTCTCAAGGTCTCTGCTGTTTCAATTGGCAACAAGAAGAAGGATGGTTTGAGCATACCTAATACACATGCCCCTTCCCAGTCCTGTGGTAACTCCGAATATACTTTCTTACCACAGATCCAGTACAAATTTGCTGGGGCTCTCCAGGTAGATGTGATGGATAGGTCAAACCACACATCCTTTAAATTGGCGTATCTAGCAAACGGGTTAGATGGTTCTGAGACATTTGAAGCCGACCACCAAGTTGTATTCTTCGTATCATCATCATAAGCTTTTTGCCCTAGACAAGTTAATTCTCCTACAGAAGTATTATACATCATTCCTTTCCTCGCTATGCAAACATAACCTATGATGGAGGTCTTTAATCTCCACTCAGATTTACCTCTAACACTCATATGATAATCGGCTTGTGTAGATATTAATTGGTCAACTGCCTCAGAACCGGACATTACCTCCTTTGCTTCCCAAGGCCATTGGTCTCCCATGTTAGTACCTCCACACACATAGCAGTTGGTAACATTAAGACTACCGCCAATACTTTCGGCTAAATCTATGAACAGGTTTTTAGCATTATGGGGGATCTTATTATCTATACTCATCTCTTCATAAAAGGAATGGTATACTTGATGAGTTTGGGAGGTTACCGTATCAGTCTCTATCCCTATAAACAATACTGTCCCAGGATCTAAACCCGTCCCATATATTTGAAACCCAAATAAATTACCATATTTATCTAAGAACTTGTCGGGGTTATTTATAAGTATATGGATTGGATTGCATTCCATAGACTTACAGTATGGACTGGTAGGCAACTTAGTCACAATCATGTCCTTGTCTGCTGTCTGTCCCCAAGTTGCCCACCCCACACAAGACCAATATGGGCAAAAATTATATTCTCTATTTGGGCATCTCGGACTCATACTTATTTTTACTACTGGGACAAATATATTTATCATTAGACCCATATGTTCTCTCCCATCTAAGATCCCCACATACATTCCACGGCTTTCTACCACTTGATATTGCTTTACATGCATCAAATAGCAGAACACCCGAAGAATGTACGGTTTCTAACTCAGTTTTATTTATTAGGGTCCCCTGAGGATCTCCATTCCCGAGGGTCAACCAAATTGTACGGGGTTGATACTCTGGACTGAAGCACTTAGGTTCTCCTACTCCTAAATGGCACACACTATATTCTATATTTAAGTATCTACATCTTGATACATCTCCGTTACATTCATATTGTGAATGCCAAATTAGGGTCTGGGAAATATGGTTACCTGTTCTTGTAGTCTTAATGCATACCTCACAGCTAGGAGTGTCGGTACCTCTACCTTCCTGAATATAAAAAGACACAAAAATACATATTATCAAAAACACTTCTTTCGACGTCTTCATCCTCAGTCTTCGTCCGTGCGATGGCACCTCAGCTTCCAGGATGTAAGGGCTGCAGGGAATGGAGTTCTGCTCGTCTTCACAGGGGTCCCTTCGAGACTTTCCTGGCTTTTAATAACACGTTGGTGAGCGGACAGGCATTATTATGGCCGTCAAAAACACTCCAAAAACACTCACTTGTAGATCTTTGTTGATGTTCCCTTTTAACAATATTATCTTCGCAAAAAAAAAACACTTTTAATCCAACTCGGTCACACGCTTCAACTGGATCTTGCAAGGATTCTCTGGATCTATGGTAGCTTGTCAGGAATCTGCCGCTGTTTTTTTTTTTTTTTTTACCCTAGAGTGATGAATCCACGGAGTCACTTCTACAACCTTTACAACTGTTGGGGTAGATAAAAGAACAACATAGGGACCTCTCCACTTGGAACCTAATGGAACAGTGTTCCATTTTTTTATCCACACTTGATCCCCTAGATGGCAAGAATGAACAGGTGGATAAATATTCACAGGTAATCTATCTTGTACCCATTTCTGTACCTCCTCCATAGTTTTACCCAACTCTACAACCTGCTGCCGGGTAATTCCTTCTCCCAACTGACTCAAATCCCCCGTTAAGTTACCAAGTATGGAAGGTGGATGCCCATACATAATTTTTCAGCAGTACCCCAGAAACAAAAGAAAGCATCTTTGAGGTCTAGGAAGGTATAGTAGGTTGCCCCACCTGGTATTAAAGCAAGCAGATTATAGGGGATGGGTACCACTGGGTGTATATTGACTACTGCATTATTAACTGCGTTTAGATCTTGTACAGGATGATACTCATCTGATCCCGGCTTCTGAACAGGTAATAATGGAGTGTTCCAAGGGGAGGTACAGAATTTTAGGATGTCATACTTTGCACACTTATCCACATAGGTTTGTATATTTTCCTTAGCCCTCTATAATATATGGTACTAACTAAGGCTAACAGGATATGCTCCAAGCTTTGATTCAATGTGTATTGGTGGAATATTGCGAGCAAGTCCTGGAGGATTATTCTCTGTCCATATTCTTGAAATGTCAAATAAGGATTCATCACTCTTAGGGTCTGTATTTGTTATTATAGAGTAGAAGTGCCATTCTTCTTCCTTTTGCACCGATACTGATATTATGCCTGGTGATCTATTAAACTTCAGAGACGTTGATCCGTTGGGTTTAAAAGTTATCTGGGCTTGAAGCTTTAATAATAGATCTCGTCCTAGAAGCTGAACTGGACACTCCAGCATATATAGGAACTGGTGCTTAACCAAATGGCCTCCTAGAATACAAGTATGACTCCTGAGAATTGGTCTAGCAGCGCTTTTCCCAGTAGCTCCTATCATAATTATAGTCTTCCTGAAGGAGGAGCAACTAGGTTAGTTACCACAGAGTACTCAGCACCAGTGTCAATCATGAAAAAGCTCCTCTTTCCCTCTATTGATACATCGACCATAGGCTGCACTCGGCTAAAGGGGGATGGAGCCCAGTCGGTATCAATAGTCTTCCATGACAGTGTCAGCCAGACCGACAAAATCTCTATCTTCTCTATCCCTTAATCTCTGGGTAGGGGAATAGTATCTACTTCCCTGAACACCTCCTCTGTTACTACTGTCATTCCCTCCAAGACTTTCTCTATAGCCACCTCTGTAACCATCTCGTAACCTTCTCTCTTGTCTTATCTATAACTTGCTTTATATTCCCTTTGTGGGCAGTCACTTTTCCAATATCCTTCCTCTCTACAATACGCACAGTGATTCCTACTTCCTCCCTTACTCAGGCTATTCTCAACTCCTCTATTCACCTCCCTTCCCTGTCTCTCTACACTTATGATAGCTACAGCTAGCATATCTGCCTTCATCCTCATTTTACGTTCTTCCTCCTGCTTTGTTTCAATCTCCCTGTTCATATACACCTGAACTGTGATATGGACATTCCTACAAATCCCTTTAACTTTAGCAATTTTCTTTTGATATCACCTTGGGTCTGGCTGACAAATGCTGAGTTGTTCATTCGAGAGTTCTCAGGGGCCTCTGGATTAAAAGGAGTATATAATCTATATGACTCCAGCAATCTCTCATAGAAAGCATTAGGTTACTCGTCTGCTTTCGTAAAGGAATTATGGGTCTTCCAATTAAACAGATCAGTCATGGTGAACGGGACATAAACAAATACAGGGTCTGCCAACTGTAATTGACCATTAATATCAATGTGTGGTGGACCAGGGGTAAGCTACAGTGGCATTTGTAAATGTCAAAGTTGGAGGGCACCGGTCATTTGTCAGGTTAGGGTGGGACTTAGATAGGGTTGTTTAGTCATAGGTTCCGGTCGGGGAGTGGTGAGGTAGGTGGAAATGGATAAATTAATTTTACTGGTCAGTAACTTGGTTAACAAAATGTTTCGGACAGGGCTAGGAGGAGCCTGACCAGTAACCAAAAATTGTAAAACTGTATTCCAGCGTCCTATACCATTGACCATTTCATCCAGTTGTATTTCAAAACTAATTTACTGTTACTAAAGGCACACAAGGCTCAGTAATTATAGTGTTATGTCAGTGGTTATGGTGTTTTCAGTGATTATGGTATTATCAGTGGTTATGGTGTTTTCAGTGGTTATGGTATTATCAGTGGTTATGGTATTATCAGTGGTTATGGTGTTTTCAGTAGTTATGGTGTTTTCAGTGGTTGTGGTATTATCAGTGGTTATGGTATTATCAGTGGTTATGGTAGTATCAGTGGTTATGGTGTTTTCAGTGATTATGGTATTATCAGTGGTTATGGTATTATCAGTGGTTATGGTGTTTTCAGTGATTATGGTATTATCAGTGGTTATGGTATTTTCAGTGGTTATGGTATTTTCAGTGGTTATGGTGTTTTCAGTGATTATGGTGTTTTCAGTGGTTATGGTATTATCAGTGGTTATGGTATTATCAGTGGTTATGGTGTTTTCAGTGATTATGGTATTATCAGTGGTTATGGTATTATCAGTGGTTATGGTATTTTCAGTGGTTATGGTATTTTCAGTGGTTATGGTGTTTTCAGTGTTTTCAGTGGTTATGGTGTTTTCAGTGGTTATGGTATTATCAGTGGTTATGGTATTTTCAGTGGTTATGGTATTATCAGTGGTTATGGTATTTTCAGTGGTTATGGTGTTTTGTAATTGCTGAGAATTATCTGATTTCAGTGGATTCAGTTACTGTTATTAAGAATTCTCCTCACAATTTTGACTGCTAATAATAAAACTGAATACAAAGAACCAGTTGGGGGGGTAGGTAGGCACAGAAAAAGGAGGGGACAGGCATCTGAGAGCCAGAGACAATTAGAGCACAGGGGGACATACCAGCTGCACCAGTTTTTGCTAAAGAATTTAGTTGAGGGATGGTCAGATGGGTCAGATTCCATTGGGGATGGACAGACCAGTTTTGATAACCATCTAGTAACACAAACTGTGTTAACAGTCAAAAACTGGTCATTCTCTACTACATAAGGTAGTCCCCAAAATCACACACATTATATCCCTTTTTAAAGTTATTTAGCATACATTCTAAGGGATCAACAATCTTTAAATCGGCGCTGCCATACTTAGCAATGGAGCGTCTAATTCAAAGAAACACAACAAACACACCTACAACAGTCACATTTGTTTCCCTGGCAACAGCACCATGTGGCACAGTTACTAGGTCAAACTCATACAACAAAACATACAGGGAATTCCCGTACACACACAGCTGTTACACCAGTCACTAAGTAACTAATACTGTGCCCTTTGGCGAAACTATACAGTCACCCACGCTATAATTCTCTATATATGAATTACCTGTCTATAACACACCCCAGTAACATCGTCTTTTACAAATAGCGGTTACAGTACGGTTAGCATAAGTCAAAGCACAATTTAAGGTCACAATACAATTATTAGTGGTTATGGTGTGAAACATGCATTAGACGACAATGATTAGTACTTATATACAGTGTCAGTAAATATACAGGGTTATGGTACCGTGCACTATGATACAGCAACACACTATTAACACTCTCGCTAGACGGCTGAGCTCGCGCTATCTAACAAGATATACACTTTACTAAACAATCTTTAGCACATTTACAATCCCAACTAAACTATTGGCCAGTACCTTGAATGGACTACCTAAAACTATATACATCCGTTTTGGTTAGCCACACTGCCCAAGCACCACATATAGCGAGCTAGAGGACCGAATTTACACAGACGCCTCTTAGTCGATTACTATCAAAAATCTAGTGGGTTCCAAATTTACACGCCTTCCCACTTAGCCAAGATAGGTTGAGAGCTAGCGAACCGAATTTACACAGACACCGCTTAGTCTCCCGGTCCCTCCGACCTAGCGAACGTAATATACACCCTAGAACGCTAGTCTAGACAAGACACCGGTGTCCGGCTAGGGCTATTTACACCAGAACCCCGCCTGACTAACCAAATCAAACGGTCTTACTAAAGAGCGTTCGATTGAGCGGTGCGCCTTCGCTCCTTCCCTCCGACAGAGGGGGCAGATTCCATACACAGATTTAAACCCCTTTTGGGCCTACCGCACAATCGGTATACCCCTAGTGGGTCTGCCGTCTAAAACAGCAGTTGTCTTACCTCCTCGTTCCTGAACCTGGGTTCACACTCATCGACGGGGACACCCCAGCACTTACTACGTAGAGGCCGATGATCTCCTGGACAAAAGACCAGTGGCGCCGAGACGAAGGGAGGTCCACGCAGAAGTTCAGGGGTGCAGCCGTAGAGAACGTGGGCAAAGATAGACCGTCTCACGCCTCTGCTTCTCAGCTACCGTTGAACGATGAGCTTCCCGGCCCAATGCACCAAATGATACCGGAGAAACTGACGGAAGCGAAGCACAGAGAGATGGACACAGGTTTCTTCAGGAAGGAAGAGATTCTTTATTCGATTCACCGACCGGGGCTCAGAGGGACTTATGTCACCAAAATACAACAAGATCTGAGCCCAGAACTAACTGTGTAAATGCATGATATAGACATATAGCTCCTCCTATAGTTAACTCTACCCCCATATACTCTTTACACAATCAGCTGAACAAAGCCTAACTTCCCTTACTTATTAGACCACATGGCTCACCCAGAACAATGGAGGAGGGGGGAAGTGTTTTCAGTTTCTGCATTCCTGCATTTGCTCAATACGGTGTTGATTGTATCTTAGCTACGTGAAACTAACTAACTGATACACCATTTACACATATGCCACATGGCAATCTTGTCCTAGTAAATTTATTTTTACTGAGATTCCACCACACTACAGCCCCTGTCCACTCTGAAACATGGTGTCTTGCATTACTCAGCACCCTAGATGACTCTGCAGACTGTGACAGGCCTTCAAAATGAGGGGCTACCCTCTGCCTGGAAGGCTGTCAATCAGCTGTCACTGGACAGCCTTCCAGGTGTTAAAATCTCCAATGCACTGCACTGGGGTGTGGCCAGTGGTAGGTGACTTAATATTAACAATTTATATATTAAAAATGTAATTTAGTACAATGATAATGGATCTTATTTACACAGACTGATATCTAGACACATTGTGTGTAGTTTACAGACATATGACTGTGCGTATTATAGCTCTAGTGTAAATTCAGACACCAGCAATATCAAGTTTCTACAAAAGAAGGACATTAGGATAGAAATAAGGGTAGATGGATCCAAGCCCAAAATAGGAACTTTCCCTCCTAAGTAGGGAAGCTTGGGAGGTATGAGGAGTCTGTGTGAGTCACAGCCAGGGGAGGTGTGGCTATTTTTCGATAAATTTAGTAAATTAAAGGAACAATCCGGTCACCATAACTTTATCAAAGGTGGTCTTCAGCTCTGATCTCCAGGTTCCCAACCAGCATTTGGCTTCTGAATCTGAGTTTCAGAAAGCGCTGGGTGCTGCCAATCAACAGTACCCCTGCCTGGCGGCATTCCGCACTTCCTATAACGGAGATTTAGAAGCCAAATGTCGCCTGGGGGACCTGGAGATTGGGAAGGTTTAACCCTTCAAGGTATAAGGGTGCTGAAAGACTCCTGACACCATAACAACATAATTTAGATTAAGTTGTTATGGTGACAGGTGTGTTCCTTTAACTCGAAATAGCATAGAACTGAACAGTTAGACTGCATGGGGCATGATCTATACACCACAGCCACTTCATTAATCCAAAGGGGTTTTTGTGATTAGAGTTTCTCTTCAATGACTTGAAAGAGCTATTATAGCAGAGCTGAGTAAATTAGGGTTGGTTAGGGTAATGTAGAAACATTAGGGTTCAAGTGTTGATGACATTCACTGAATATGGCAATATTTTCAAGCACTCTATTATGAAATGTGCAATAAAATGCCACTCATAAATTAGTGTATATTGATCCATGACTGGGCACATCACATCAATGTTTTTGCCAGTCCACAGAATTAAAGTATATTTTGGATTAACCCATTGGAATGACTTGTCCTGAAACCCGTTGCATAATTTGTTTCACACTTGAATGTGTTTTGTTGCATTAAGTTTATTTCACAAGGTAAAAATTCAGCATTGGATGATACTCTAATCTGCAGGCGAGACGGTTTTACATTAGATGTGGATTTGCAGGATACTAAATTGCTATGTTTATCTGTAGGGATTACATTGATATTTGCGATTAACCCAGCAAAATGCAGGCAGCTTTAAGTAATTTAAAGATAATTCTCCAATCTGTGTTGTACTATCTAATAACATATGGAAAAATCCTTGCAAGGATCTCTTAATGTCTGGAGCTCATGAGACAAAGGCTTATCTGCTGTTAACCTTTTCATTGCTTGGCGAGTTTAAAAAATAATGCTGGACCAAACATCCTCATTTAACTTTCACATTGGACTGGAAAGTCATTATATCATGACCCAATATCGGTTTCCTCACAAGAGGATCATTTTGTATCTAGAAGATTAAGGCACATTTGTGTTACAAAGAGGACAACAAAAACTGTCAGAGAGCTTTAGATACCGTATTTATCGGCGTATAACACGCACCTCATTTTTAGAAAGAAATTCCAGGAAATTTCCCCCCTCCCATAGTATTCCCCCCCCCCTCATCCCACAGTATTCCCCCCTCGTCCCATAGTGTCCCCCCTTTCCATAGTATTCTCCCCCCCTCCCCTCCCATAGTATTCTCCCCCCCTCCCCTCCCATAGTATTCTCCCCCTCCCCTCCCCTAGTATTCTCCCCCCCTCCCCTTGTGTACTTCCCCCCCTCCCCCCATAGTGTACTTCCCCCCCTCCCATAGTATTCTCCCCCTCCCCTCCCATAGTATTCTCCCCCTCCCCTCCCATAGTATTCTCCCCCTCCCCTCCCATAGTATTCTCCCCCTCCCCTCCCCTAGTATTCTCCCCCCCCTCCCCTAGTATTCTCCCCCCCTCCCCTCGTGTACTTCCCCCCCTCCCCTCCCCCCATAGTGTACTTCCCCCCCTCCCCTCCCCTCCCATAGTGTACTTCCCCCTCCCCTCCCATAGTGTACTTCCCCCTCCCCTCACCTCCCCTAGTGTACTTCCCCCTCCCCTCCCCTAGTATTCTCCCCCCCTCCCCTCCCATAGTATTCTCCCCCCCTCCCCTCCCATAGTATTCTCCCCCCCTCCCCTCCCATAGTATTCTCCCCCCCTCCCCTCCCATAGTATTCTCCCCCTCCCCTCCCATAGTATTCTCCCCCTCCCCTCCCATAGTATTCTCCCCCTCCCCTCCCCTAGTATTCTCCCCCCCTCCCCTAGTATTCTCCCCCCCTCCCCTAGTATTCTCCCCCCCTCCCCTCGTGTACTTCCCCCCCCTCCCCTCTCCCCATAGTGTACTTCCCCCCCTCCCCTCCCCTCCCATAGTGTACTTCCCCCCTCCCCTCCCATAGTGTACTTCCCCCTCCCCTCCCCTCCCATAGTGTACTTCCCCCTCCCCTCCCCTAGTGTACTTCCCCCTCCCCTCCCCTAGTGTACTTCCCCCTCCCCTCCCCTAGTGTACTTCCCCCCCCTCTCCCATAGTGTACTTCCCCCCCCTCTCCCATAGTGTACTTCCCCCCCCCCCCTCCCCTCCCCTCCCCTCCCATAGTGTACTTCCCCCTCCCATAGTGTACTTCCCCTCCCATAATTACTTACCTGTCCTGAAGCGTGGGCCGGCTTCACAGCTTGCACCGCGGTACAGGAACTTTAATTTCATGTTCCGGTTTCCGGCGGGACTGAAAGGAAGTGTGCACAATAGTGTGCACACTTCCTTTCAGTCCCGCCGGAAACCGGGTCCGGCATGTTGCTGACAGAGTGGATGGATTATTGGGAGGGGCTGGGGATGACCCAGCGGTCATGGTCCATGTTGGTACCAATGACAAAGTAAGAGGAAGATGGAAGGTCCTAAAGAATGATTTCAGGGAATTAGGTAGCAAACTCAAGAAAAGGACCTCCAAGGTGGTATTCTCTGAGATATTACCTGTGCCACGTGCTACAGTGGAAAGGCAGCGGGAGATTAGAGAGGTTAATGCGTGGCTGAAGTCTTGGTGCAGGAAGGAGGGTTTTGGGTTTTTAGAGCACTGGGCCGACTTTGCGATTGGGTACAACCTATATAGTAGTGATGGATTGCACCTAAACGGAAGGGGGTCTGCAGTGCTGGGGGATAGGATGGCTAGAAGGTTGGAGGAGATTTTAAACTAGTAGTAGGGGGGGAGGGTCATAGCAATCTACAAAATGGAGATAGGACAGAAAGGAGATGGGCTTTAGAACAGTATAAGGAGGGGGGAGGGGCAAGCTCAGAACAGAGAAGCTATGTAATGTTGGTAATTCACAAAATAAACAAGAGACGCATGATATTAAATGTATGCTTACTAATGCAAGGAGCCTAAATAACAAAATGGGGGAACTAGAGGCATTAGCATACACTAAACAATATGATATAATAGGCATAACTGAAACATGGTGGGATGAGACACATGACTGGGCAGTTAACTTAAATGGGTACACATTATTTAGGAAGGATAGGAAAAACAAGAAGGGTGGTGGGGTATGTTTGTATGTCAACCATGATTTAAAGCCAAATCTTAAGCAAATTGAATGCGATGAGGAAAATGTGGAAGCTTTATGGGTAAATATCTGCTTGGGGGAAAAGAAGGGAAACCAACTATTGGTTGGGATATGTTATAAACCACCTAATGTTAATATTGACGAGGAACAACAGCTGTTTGAGCAAATTGAGAAAGCTGCAAATCTTGGTAACACTTTAATTATTGGAGATTTTAATTACCCAGACATAAATTGGGACATAGGGACTAGTAGCTCAGCAAAGGGAATTAGGTTTTTAAACTTGTTAAATGACAACTTCATGTTACAACTTGTACAAGCACCAACTAGAATGGACGCTTGTCTGGACCTGGTTTTAACAAACAACGTTGATCTTTTGACCAACATTCAAGTAGGTGAGCACTTGGGAAATAGTGATCACAATATAGTGTCCTTTGAAATAAACTCAAAAAAACAAAAGCACATGGGGTATACTAAAACATATAATTTTAAAAAGGCCAATTTCAATAAGATAAGGGAAGCTTTACAATATATTGACTGGCATAAACTCTTTAGTGAAAAGAACACTGAGGATAAATGGATCATCTTCCAACAAATATTAGAAAGGTACATTTCTCAGTATGTACCATTGGGAAATAAGTATAAAAGAAACAAATTAAAACCAATGTGGCTTAGTAGAGAAGTAAAACAAGAGATTAAAAATAAGAAAAGGGCATTTAAAGCATTTAAATCAGACAAATCAGATGCATCTTATAAAAGATATAAGAAAGCAAATAATGCGTGCAAAAAGGCAATTAAACTTGCTAAACTTCAAAATGAAAAAATGATAGCTAAAGAGAGCAAAACCAACCCCAAAGCATTTTTTAAGTACATAAATTCCAAAAAACCCAAAAATGAAAGTATAGGTACACTTAAAACTGAAACGGGGGTGTTAGTTAATGAAGACCAAGAAAAGGCAGGAATTCTAAATAACTATTTCTCCTCTGTATATATTAAAGAAGAACCCATGGCAATAGATGTGCAAATGATTGCTACTAAAAACTTGCAGAATAATTGTAATTGGTTAACTCAAGACAATGTGCTGCAGCAACTAAAGAAAGTTAATATAAACAAAGCTCCAGGGCCTGACGGTATCCATCCACGTGTACTTAAGGAACTAAGTGTAGAAATAAGTGAACCTCTGTTTTTAATCTTTCAAGATTCTTTTCTTTCAGGAAGTGTTCCGGAGGATTGGAGGAAGGCAGATGTGGTTCCTATATTCAAAAAGGGTTCAAAATCCTTGCCTGGAAATTATAGACCTGTGAGCTTAACTTCTGTGGCTGGTAAAATATTTGAAAGGTTATTAAGGGATAATATTCAAGAATTTCTTGAGAAGAATCTGGTTATCAGCAAAAATCAGCACGGTTTTATGAAGCACAGGTCATGTCAAACTAACTTGATTGCGTTCTACGAAGAAGTAAGTAGAAGTATAGATCAGGGTGTTGCAGTGGATGTGATCTATTTGGATTTTGCCAAGGCATTTGATACAGTTCCACACAAAAGATTAGTGTTCAAACTCAAGGAAATCGGTCTCGATGAAAATGCTTGTTCTTGGGTAGAACATTGGCTTAAAAACAGAATACAAAGAGTTGTCGTTAATGGTAAATTTTCAAGCTGGACAGAGGTGGCAAGTGGTGTCCCTCAGGGGTCTGTTCTGGGACCCCTTCTATTTAACATTTTTATAAATGATCTTGAAGACAGCATTGAAAGTCATGTTTCAGTGTTTGCAGATGACACAAAACTTTGTAAAATAATACAATGTGAGCAAGATATTACTTTGCTGCAGAAGGATTTAGATAGACTGGAGGACTGGGCACTCAAATGGCAGATGAAATTTAATGTTGAAAAATGCAAAGTTATGCACTTCGGCGTAAAGAATACACAAGCAACGTATACCCTTAATGGAAGCGAATTAGGGGTAACAACACACGAAAAGGACTTGGGAATTGTTATAGACAACAAACTATGCAACAATGTGCAATGTCAATCAGCAGTGGCCAAGGCCAGTAAGGTATTGTCATGCATGAAAAAGGGCATTCATTCTCGGGACGAGAATATCATTTTGCCTCTCTATAAATCACTGGTAAGACCACATATTGAATATGCTGTGCAATTTTGGGCACCTGTTCTAAAGAAGGATATCATGGCACTAGAAAAAGTGCAGAGGCGGGCTACAAAATTAATAAAAGGAATGGAACATATCAGCTATGAAGAAAGGTTAACAAATTTAAACCTATTTAGTTTAGAAAAACGTCGCCTGAGAGGGGATATGATAACATTATACAAATATATTCGGGGCCAATACAAACCATTGTGTGGAAATCTATTCACAAACCGGACTTTACATAGGACACGAGGCCATGCGTTTAGACTGGAAGAAAGAAGATTTCGTCTAAGGCAAAGGAAAGGTTTTTTTACTGTAAGAACAATCAGGATGTGGAATTCTCTGCCTGAAGAAGTGGTTTTATCAGAGTCCATACAGATGTTCAAACAGCTACTAGATGCATACTTGCAAAGACAGAATATTCAAGGATATAATCTTTCAATGTAGGGTAATAACTGCTTGATTCAAGGATAAATCTGACTGCCATTCTGGGGTCAATAAGGAATTTTTTGTCCTAGCTTGTTGCAAAATTTGTGCTTCAAACTGGGTTTTTTTTTTTTTTTTTTTTTTCTCTTTTGGATCAAAAGCAAAAAACAGGTGTGAGGAAGGCTGAACTTGATGGACGCAAGTCTCTTTTCAGCTATCTAACTATGTAACTATGTAACTATGATGTTCAGGTATAATTGGGACAAGTAAGCCTCCTATAAAACTAAACACCTTGGGGGCGGTGCCTGATAACCAAGATGGCCAGATGTGCCTTTTGCTAGCTCCTGACAATCTGAACCAGAACGACTGAAATACCTAGGCTAATCCAGCGAGACACGATCCTAAGCTACCTGGGGAGTACCACTAAGATGCCCACATACATACCAAGCCTCAATCTGGGTACCCCGATGGAAGCACACAGTGTCTCAGCCTGCGGCCTACTGAAGACGACGGCCCGGCGGGGGGGAGGGAAAGCCGCTGTCCTGACCCCGGGCTCAAGCCTGCCAACGAAGCCCAAGCAGCTCTGCCCCCCGCCTTGGACCGGCAGGGGATATCCCGGTCCCCACTGGGTGCACCCACACCCCCGCAATGTTGTCACGGCAAGCCTGCAAACCTGAGACTGCATGGCCAACTAAGATGGTGGACGCACCGCAACCTCAACAGGCCTGTACAAGTTCTGAAGGCCTGTCATGGCGGGAAACCTTCGATACTAAATTCGAGCAAATATGCCAAGCCTTCTGGCTCCGCCTGCAAAAGGGATCGCACCAGCAATCCCACCTCACTGCCCTAGAGAACCTAGCCACAAAAGGGGCCACTAGACCCAACACCAAGAATGTCTTACGGGAGCTAAACCAAGCCAGACCCCCTCAAATACAGAGGGGCCCCCGACTCACCGCTATCCAGACACAGCAAAGACTGAGGGTAACCCTCCTGGCGGTACCACACCGACCGGACTTCCAGTGTGGCACAGCCAAGCCACGACCAGCTGGGTGTGCGGGATGGATGGAGGGGAGTAGTCGAGCCTTCGGGCCCAGCTCACGGAGCAGCCCGCACCAACGTACTCCCCCTGCAGCTCTGGAGTACCAGGCTGCAACTGCAGCAATTGGACCTCCCTTCAGGTATGAAAGGCTGAAGCCTGCCCGACGCCCTCACACCAGGAAAACACCCCGGCTTGCTACGATCCGACCCCAGCGATGTCCACTGAGCACACCCCGTCCAGCGTCACAGAACAGCCAGCACAAAGGGGAGGGTGAGGAGACAGACGGGAGCCGCCACAACAGCACCAGACCCGGCGACACAACCCGGCTGCCTGTATAACACTCGCTAGGCTGCGGCTCCTTAAGGGACACCCCCACGCCAACAGCTCGCACCCTCTGAAGGCCTCTCTGCAACCAGCTCCCCAGCCGGCTACATGACAAGGGACCTGGAAACAACGTACCGTGGACTGTTATCAAGCTCCGGGTAGGCGAAAATGCTACCCCCGCACTGAGGGTTGGGCCATCTTATCTAATTTAAGATACCCATGCCTTTACAATGTGGTCACATACCCAGTGGTCTTTATTATTTTGATCATCAACGACTCGCTAGCAACTTGTCACTTGATGTAGCCTAACCTGTTTAAACAACTTGTATTATCTTTAACCACTTATCAGTATGCATATACTACACAGACGCATGTTCAAAGATGACTAGGCTCTATGTTTCGATACATGAGCTTTTAACTCTTATGAGGCCAGTAGACCATAAGCACATAGCAGAAGCACCTAATAAGTACATCAGCGGACAGGTACACAAACGAGACACTTCATCACAACACAGCCTAGACATGAATCATGATAATTTCATTAGATGTATGCAGTATGATAAGTTTAGGACAAAGTTATACCCTCTTGAACCATATACTCTAACAAAAATGTGCAGTATCCTCAAATGCCAACAAATGTTTTCATATGTTTACTGCTTGAATTCGCAATTGCTATTGTGGCATTGCAAATGTACATGTCTAATCCATGCACAAATAAAATAAAAAAAACTTAAAAAAAAAAAAACTACACACATTAGAAATCCCTCCCCTTTTAGGCTTATAAATTGGAATTACCTCAGAAATCGAGCAGTCATACAAAAGAATACAACACAACCAATTACAAGGTAAAATATCAAAATTTATTCAAGAAAGGTGGGCATATTTGTACTGTCGTTGATATGGAAAAATGATTTACGGTAAGTAAATTCTGTTTTACCTGTGTACAGCAGCAGTACGTGAGGGAAATAGCAAGACACACCCTGAAGGGTGGTAGTTAATACCTTAAAGCTTCCACTGAGCCTGAAATGTCTAGCCCATGAATAGGCAACCTTCGGCACTCCAGATGTTTTGGACTCAGGGACGGCATTGGGCTTTTAGGCGCCCTGTGCGTAAAATCTTCCAAAAAAGTTGCATTATGGGGGATGCAGTACACAACATCTGCAGTGCCGAAGGTTGCCTATCCCTGGTCTAGCCTGTTCTATGAAAGTATGAAAAGAGGACCAGGTGGAAGCCTTGCAGATATTCTCTGGAGATTACATTGCTCTTTTGGCCCATGAAATTGAAATTGCTGAGGGAAAAATAAGCGATCTGAATGGCCTCAGTAATCCAGCAATCGAATCCCTGCATGCTTAAAGACCCTTCTGCACAAGGATCACCCTCAGGCAGAGAACTGGCTGCAATTTGACCAAAATGACATGATTGCTATGACAGAGGACCAGTCTTTTTAAATGTTTCTGCAGGAACCCTTGGAATCCTCACAACTGGGCAAAAAATGTAGTCCATTTAAAATGCCGACTTCACCTTGAATCCATCTAGGATATCCAGATTGCCTTGTTTGTAAAGAGAAACAAATTTTTAAACTATTCGATTGAGTCTTGTGGCCATTAGACATACTTTTGATCTTTTTTTGAAATTTTCAAACAGTTTGTTGAGAACCCGTTTGTTTCCAGCGGTGTCTACAGAGATTGTCTGCCAAATTTTCTATAACCTTTACATGAATGTCTGAGATTACAGAGAAATAGTTTTCTGCCCATGATATTGCATAAGTCTGCAAGAGATTGGTTCATTGTTCCTCCCTGCTTATTCATGTAAATGACATTGGTGAGATTGTTGGACTGAATCTGCATGGCCTGATTTTTTTAATTATATTTTTTGCAATATATTTCTTTGAAATTTGATGACTTGAGGACCAAATTCCTTCAACCATTAAAGAAATCATGCGAGCACCACATTCTGTTCCGGAAGCATCTATAGTGATTCTTACCCATGCTGGTTGTGCAAAAGAAAGACCATAATGAATGAATATTGAGGTTTTTTTACCAACTGAGGTCTTTTAACCCCTTAAGGACACATGACATGTGTGACATGTCATGATTCCCTTTTATTCCAGAAGTTTGATCCTTAAGGGGTTAAGGTGTGTTCTGAGATACAAAATTCTGTGTCCCGATTATCTAGATTCCTGGTCCAGCAACGTATAAATAAGTGTTCTTGAATAGCAAGACCACTTAATAATAATAATAATAATATATATGTGCATAGCAAGATCACTTAATGTTATCTCACATATATTATTCTTATTATTATAGCCAAATTTACCACCCTAACTCCTCCCACAGTTTTTACACTACATAGACAGTAATATTCCGAAACGTGCACATTGTAACCGATTGGATTGCTATTACTTTGTGGAACGTTTCGCCAAATGGTTCACGGAATATAGTCGTTTTTGTAGCGAAATTGGTCCCATAGGAATGAATGGCAAAATGTTCAAAACTAGAGTGGGAGCTGGCAAAAGCTGAAAAATCAGGACATGATTTCTAAACTGCCACCAATCCCTCATTTTCAAACCCACCTACACAAATCTTATATCAAAACATTCAGCTATCCCTGCTGCCACTAACCATGTCCACGGCTAAGCCATAGTCCTGATAGTTTTCACAATATGACCATTTGTTTGCAACTCATGCCGTCCATTGGCATTCATTGAAACTCCACTCTGCAAAGCTCACATTTGAAGGGCAATTTCTAAACTGCGACTGTGCCTTCATTGTTAATATCTTAGAGACATACTATGCATCAAAATGTAGGTCTGGGTCTTGTGATTCTCACAATATAAAGCTCTTCGCTGTAGGATTTATAGTTTTTAAACTATGACCGTTTGAAGATGGCAACCGCCAAAATACTCTGACCTGTGCCAGGCTGGAGCAGCAAGTGATGTCATAGACAGGGCCTTTTGTACACCTGCTAATGTTTTTATAACTGTATGTTTTAATGTAACTGTGAAGCACTTTGGGCAACAACGTTGCAATTAAATGTGCTATATAAATAAATAACAGTTACTCCGCCCACTCTAGTTGTAGACTACTGGTGGAGGCAAGAACACTTCACACAATTTCCCCAGAAATTGTAGCTTTTCAAGTTTCTCCTTGTAAGGACCTGTTGTAAACCTTCGCCCATTTTACTACTGGAATTGTGGAAGTGAGTAGTCCCAACAAGCTCAATGCCTGTTCAATGGAACTTAGTGGGTCTTTTTGAATGATGGAAATAGCTTTGTTGATCCTTAGCCTTTTTTGAGTCTAGACCGAGATATAAGAAACCTTTCCCCAGTTTGAGTCAACCATGTTCCTCGAGTGTTGTCAGAGTAATCTTTAGATAATCCTGTAACTGGAAAAACATTTTTGCATTGATGAACCAATCGGACAGATATGGAACTATAAAGAATAAAAATCCTTTTTCTTTTAAAAGTGCCACAACAAGTGGAACAATCTTTGTAAAGATCCTAGGGCAGTAGTGAAGCAATAGGGAAGCCACAAATTGAAAATATGAAACTTTTTAGCCCTTTCTTATGTCAAATACTGGGAATCTTTAGGATGTCTGGGATGTGGAGATGTGCATCCTTCAGATATAAAGTTTCCATAATGATATTCTGCTTGCAACATATGGGTTACTGACAGGATGGTTTTCATTCTAAAGGTTGGTGATGAATACAGTTGGAATGGGTCTGAAGGATTTGTCTGTTTTTTTTTTTTATACACCTTGGAATTTTCAAGCTTTTGGGACTTTTTCTATTACCACTTTCTGAAACAATTTGAGGGTTTCTGAAAGCAAAGCATCTTCTTTTGACATGCGTAAGTGAAGAAGAGGCATTGGTCTTGAGAGAAATCCGATTTTGTATCCATGCAGAATGACATTTGGAATCCAAGGGTTGTCTGAGGTCTGAATAAATTTTTCTGCAAAATGCCTCAGTCGTCCACCTAAATTCTGGCGTCAGAATTTTCTGGATTTATTAAATCTGGAGGTAGAACCCTTTTCCTGGGTTTGTAATTGTTAGATTTATGAAAAGGCTGGTTCTTTTCTTCTCTGTAATTATATCTACTTTGGTTATAGGGCTGAAAACGTTTGTCCCATTTAAAACTCTTTTCCTGAGGGAGTGCTTTTTGTATCTGAAATTTGTTTTATCAGATCATCTAGCTCAGTGTTCCCCAACCCCCGGGCCGCGGACCGGTACCGGTCCGTGGATCAAACGGTACCGGGCCGCCCAGGGGTGTGCGAGCCTGCCGGCTAATGCAGGGCTGGCTTTGCCCAAGTGCCAGCCCTGCAATGTGCCTGCGGACCGGAGGGGAGATCAGAGATCTCCCTCCCCGGTCTGCAGGCACATTGCTGACAGCCGGCAGGGGAGGGAGTGAGAGAGGACCCGGGAGCTCTTACCTGCAGCTCCTCCGGGTCCTCCTCTCGCGAGATTTGGAGCGTTGCCGCGGTAACCACGGCAACGCTCCAAATCTCGCGAGAGTGAACTCTAGCCCTGTAACTGGGCTAGAGTTCACCTCACCACCACCGGACCACCAGGGAATCCCCACCGGACCACCAGGGACTAAGAAATGTCCCCCCTCCTCCCAGTAAAGGTAAGAAGGGAGGGGGGACATCAATATATTATTTTTAATTAAATAAATAAAAAAAAAGCCTCCCTACCCTCCTTACTCCCCATACACACACTGCCCCCATACACACACTGCCCCACAAACACTGCCCCATACACACACTGCCCCACACACACACTACACACACTGCCCCACAAACACTCCCCCATACACACACTACACACACTGCCCCCAAACACTGCCCCATACACACACTGCAAACACTGCCCCCATACACACACTACACACACTGCCCCACAAACACTGCCCCATACACACACTACACACACTGCCCCATACACACACTACACACACTGCCCCGCAAACACTGCCCCCCATAGACACACCGCCCCCATACACACACTGCCCCACAAACACTGCCCCATACACACACTACACACACTGCCCCACAAACACTACACACACTGCCCCACAAACACTCCCCCATACACACACTACACACACTACACACACTGCCCCCATACACACACTGCCCCACAAACACTCCCCCATACACACACTGCCCCATACACACACTACACACACTGCCCCCAAACACTGCCCCATACACACACTGCAAACACTGCCCCCATACACACACTACACACACTGCCCCACAAACACTGCCCCATACACACACTACACACACTGCCCCATACACACACTACACACACTGCCCCCCATAGACACACCGCCCCAAACACACACACACTGCAACTCTCACACACACTGCCACCCTCACATACACACTGCACCGCTCACACACACATACACACAATTTTGAGTCTGTCTTTATGTGACTGTGTTTGTGATTTTCTGACTATGTATGTGTCTGTGTGTTTTTTTAATATATGTGACTGTTTTTTTTTTTTGTCTTATTAAATCAAAACAAGCGGGCCACGGAAAAATTATCAAATGTTTACCGGTCCGCGGCGATAAAAAGGTTGGGGAGCACTGATCTAGCTGAACACAATACCTTTTTCACATTCGAACGGAAGCTCACGCAATGCTGACTTAGAGGCAGTATTAGCAGTCCAGGATTCTAACTGGACAGCTCTATGGGCCATAGACGAGAGTCCCATGTTCTTGCTTAATGATTCATCTGTCATCTCACACAGATATTCATTAGCTAACCTTATATTTTTAAATAGTTTTGCAGGCTCTTCATTACTTGACCTGTGAGACATCCTTTCAGTTCTTGAATCCACACACTTTGGGCTCTAGTAACTATTGAGCCTGAAATGGCAACTTTGCTAAGGAAGGCAGATGCTTGAAAAATGCGCCTGCAAGAGGTTTCTGCTCTTTTATGCATTTGGTCTGTTAATCCAGCCGTTTCTCCAATGGGTAGTGTGGTCTTTTTAGAAAGCTGTGTAATTTGAATATCAGTAATAATATATTAGTATCGCAAAAAAGTATAGGCAGACATTTTATGAATTGATAAAAATAACGTATGGTTGCCTGCGCAGAGGCGTATAAGTCAGAACAAACAAGCAAGGAAGTAAATTGGGTACATATAGACTTTGCAAGATTTAATATATCAAGGGTATTCAACTGGCATGGTATTGCATTGTGCAGGCTTTATATTCATCTGAGCAATACCTAATCTTATGAGACTCATATTGCATAGAGGTTATATCGGCCTGGTAGCCTGGGTCAACTCACTAAATCTTGCGTGGGTGCAGTACAACAGTGCCTTATTAAGTCTAAACAGATATGGCAGAAGAGTTTTTACTAGGATCAACAAAGAGCTCCATATTTTATTGCGCGGTTAAGTTATGTCTAACTAAGCATGCAGTGGCGCTTTTAGCACGTGTAGCCTTATATGTAGTTAAGTAAGCAGTGCCTTTCTAATGTATGTGTGCAAATGCACTTTTAAGTGGAGTGATCATACTATATTGCGCGGTCTGACCTAGGCTGTAGTTAACGGTGCGGTACTAGCATTGAAATATATAAACAGACACAGTACATAGAATGCAGTAGTAGCGCCTAGTAAGTTATGTCAGTAACATGCGAAAGTAACGTTTGTGTGAGAAACTAAATGCAATAATAGGAATAATAGTCAAACATCAGACTTAAAATGAAACGTTGCTGCGTGGTCTGAAGCATTTTTATCCATAATGCTTTGCAAGTCGCTGCTACGGTGTAGTCCTCAGGTCTCCGAGCCTCTGCCCGTTCACCCCACACCAGCCCCCGCCCACAGGCCTGGGTCCTCCGCGGTGCCGTGGGCACTCAGGGGCAGAGATTGTCCACTAGACCCCACCACAAAGTCCGTGGCCCTCCCGCCCCCTGCACCTCCCCAGCGTCACATTGTGCCCTTTAGGGCAAGCACCCCCATGTCTCTCCCACTGCCGGCCTCACTCTTGAAGCTGGTACACAGTCCCCTCGGCCACCGGTCCGCACACTCCCGCCTCACAAAGCTTGCGGCAGTGGGGACATTGATCTCCGGGGACCCCCATACCCAGAGATCGGGGTACTCACTGCTCCAGCTGGCGTGAAGGCAGTGTGGAGATTCCGTCCAGCGCTTGAAACCATCTTGGCCTGCCCGAGCTGTCCATGACGGTCCTCCTTATTATGTACTGCTGAGGCATTCTGAGCGGTCTGCTGGCTTGCTGTTCATCAGTCAGGGTGCTTTTACATATTGGTATTTCTTTTTCTCAGTTTTAACGTCCATTACAGCTGGCAGGCCGTCTCTCTCTTTGCCATTGCCAGTTTAGGTAGTCGGCATAGCGCCCACGTGGGGGCTCCCGCTGTGGCGCCTGTCGCCACCATGTGGCAGGGGTATCCCCTGCTGGCCAATGGGAGGGAGATGGGGCCATGCCCCGGGCCGAGGCTCTCCCCACGCCAGGAATGCTTGCCTTGCGGCGGGTTGTCTCTGTGTTGCACCGTTTCACAGCGTCATGCTGCAGGTAGTGGCGGCCAATGCTCAGAGGCTTGCATGTAGGCCGGACTCGGTCCTCTCTGCCCGCCCGTCAAGCGGCGGCAAGCTTCATGCGGGTATCAGTTGAGTGCCAAAGCTTTCCCCCTTTCAGGGCTGGTGAGATAATCTATTTTAAACAGTATTGGGCCGTATTTAATACTGTTTTAGGCGGTTAAACGCTGGAGCCCAGAGTGTGGGGGGGGGGATTGGGGGGGCTAGTGGTTTTCAAATTTGTTCTAATGTTTCTGTTTCTCCTCTAATGTAACGTGTGCCCTGGACTGAATTGGATTGTGAAATTAATTCCAAAATGCTTAACCCCTTCCTGACGTATGGACGTGCTATGCCATCCTGCAAAATGAGGGCTTCAACAACATTAGGATGGCATAGCATGCCCTAATGATCTGGCCCTCCCTCCGGACTGAATCATGTGTCATGTGATCGGAGTTCTATTATAATCATTAAATTATATAATGTACATCAAAATTAGAATGCACCAACAAAGCCCTATATTGGACTCTCTAACTTTCCAAAACCCCAGAAAATCTGTACATGGTGGGCATCTTTGTACTCCTGTCCTATTGTATTTTACACCCTACCTCCTATAGACTGTAAGCTCATTTGAGCAGGGTCCTCTTCAACTATCGTTCCTGTAAGTTTTCTTTGTAATTGTCCTACTTATAGTTAAATCCCCCCTCTAATAATATTGTAACGCTACAGAATCTGTTGGTGCTATATAAACGGCGATAATAATAATAATAAAAATACTCATGGGACATCGCAGCATACACATATGTCTGTTTTATTGCAGTAAAACCAAACAGTATTATGACATTCACAATTAAAAGCCATGCAGAACCTGCAAAATAAAATGTCTTAATTTCTCACACTTTGTAGATTGTATTCATATCAGTTACGATTCATATATAATTATTTAATGTGAAATGAAAGTCCTATTTCTACTAAATAAAATGATGTATAATAAGTGTGAGTGCACTTAACATGAAAGAGGTAAAATGTGGTTTAACTGACATATAGCTCAAGTTTCAGGTTTTTTTTTTGGCTCAGAACTTGGGCTGTTGTCTCTGTCCTTAAGGGGTTAATAAACCTTCAGAATTAAACAGAGCACAGCATGGACACAAGTTACAGGTCATTTTCATGGTTCATTTAGTGGTGTGTTTTCCAGAAAAAGTTAACTGTTGCCCTTTAAAGCTTTCTGTTTTCTATGTATTGACCCTTGGATGGGTTATTACTAAGTCCTCTAATCATGCAGCTTATAATAAGTCCCAATAGTATTCCTGTTCATCTTCACACTGTTGCAATGAGCAGATGGTATAATTCTCTGCTCGCAATTAGTCATCTTGCCTCTAGCACTGGATACAGAGGAGAGTGAGGTAAGACAGAACAATGGGGTTGTTCTACAAATCAGATCATACCTGCAGTGCTCCTCAACGCTTTCCTGAAGGCACACCTAACAGTCCAGGATCTAGGAATTACCCGGGTATGTCTAAAATGTTTAAAAAAACTAAAAACACCTTAGACTCTAAGGTGTGTTTTTTTTTTTCTTTTTCTTAACACGTGTCCAAGGTAATCCCTAGATCCTGGACTCTTAGGTGTGCCTTGAGGAGAGGGTTGAGGAGCACTGATACCTGCTTCTACATGACAATGGCTTGAGTGCTAAGGAACCTGGAGTATCTGTCTTCTCTCTCAGGAGTAACAACATTGCAACAACAGATAGGGTTCATGACTAAACTGGGAACTGGCAGTGAATTTGAAATTTTAGGCCAAGATACCCGAGCTGGAAACATCTCTGAGTGGGAGAATATTTTCCAATTGCATATTTTGATAAACTTTGCAGTTCACTGGTTTATTCTTCATAATTATCTGATCGATGAATAGTCCATCTGAATATGGAGCTAAACTGGTGACATTTTCAATCTCTGTTAATTTGGCCTAAATTTTGCAATATGGTTTTCCGTTTGCCACAATTTAGTGTTTAGTGAATAAATCTCTAAATGCAAGTTTCATACAATCAGGGCTTTACAGCTGGGATCGGTTTCAACTCTAGAAGGACTCGGTTTGGCACCACTACTCGCTCGATTAGCACTCTCCTTAATTTAACATCTGTGCTTGTCAGAGCCAGATGGTAATGCCAGACCATCCTGCAGTCTTGGCACATTTCAGGGTTGTCAAGGACCCGAGCGCTGGGTGAAAGGCTTTGTGAGGACATGGAGAGGCTGCACAGAGATGCTTAACTCTGTATATGAGTAGTAACTAATTCTACCCGCTTCATTGCAGAATTCCCAGGGTAGATCCACACAAATAATCTGCTATGACCAATCACCAGGAATGGAAGGAAAACCCTGCAGAATATTGCCCAGGTATGACACATCTGAATGGTGGTTCTGTCTAGTATGAGACAAATCTGTCTGGTGTTACTCATTGATACTGCCTAGTAAGAGGCATACCGTAATTGTTCGACGTTGCTCATTCATACTGCAGGATAATAAAACAGGTCAGTCTGATGTTACTCTTTAATACAACTCATTAAATGAGTGATCTGATGTTGAATTCAACTAAGTAGAAACAAAGTCAGTCTAAGTTAACTGCTGATAATGCCCAGATAAGGCACAAGTCATTCATTCTATTAGGTAACAAACAGGCCCAATACAGTCAAGTAAAAGACAGGTTAGTCTATTGCAATACTGCAATGGTAAGAGGCAAGTCAATCTAGTGTTACTTATTATTGGTGTAAAACAGGATAAGTAGGTAAGAGACAGATCAGTCTGGAATTTTGGGTTAATTTCTACACTTTTTATTAGGTGGTTACCATCCAGTGCAAATCGGCGAGGTGCTCAACAGAAGATACCAAGTCATCAACAAGGTTGGATGGGGTTATTTTTCTACCGTTTGGCTGTGCCATGATGTGCAGTAAGTATCCTCCACTTAAGGTATGTCTCTAAATAATACTAAAGGTAGACTCCTACAGGGCTGTCTTTCATACAGATTGGATCCTGAGCAAGCATTTACTTGGTCCCCCTGAACCCTGCACCCACAGATATACAAAATGACAAATTCAGATACACAGAATGACACTTATACAGATACAAACACTGGCACACACAGATACCCTGGGGAAGACACTAAAACATGCAGATACACAGGCACACATACAGACACACATGCTGATACACGTATATATGCAGACAGACAGGTACACATATAAACACAAATATAGATACACAGACACATAGATGTACATACAGATACACAGGCACACACTCAGGGCCGCCACCAGAAATTTTGGGGCCCCTAACTCTGCTCAGGGTCTGGGGCCCGCCTCCAAATACCGCCCACAGGAATACACACACACAAACACACACACTGATACAAAAGGACACAGATACATACTAACAGACACACATACTGAAACAGACATACACGCATACAGGCATACATACTGACACACATACTGAGACATACACACAGGCATACATAGTGACAGACAGACACATACTAACACGAATACAGACACACATGCATGAGGACATAAAGACACATACATACAGACACCGACATACATACATTCATACATACTGACAGACATGCAGACAGTGACATCCATACACAGACATACATTCATAATGGCATACAGACATACACAGACATACATTCATAATGGCATACAGACATACACAGACATACATTCATAATGGCAGACAGACAGACATACTGACAGACATACATGCATACAGACATCCATACACACATACACACAGACATACGTTCATAATGATATGCAGACAACATTCATACAGACATACATATATAATGACATACAGACATACATACATCCATAGATGTATAGACATACATACACACATACAGACATACATACAGACAGACATACATGCATGCAGTCAGACATACATAGACATACACACAGATATACATGCATACAGACATACACATACAGACATACACATACAGACAGACAGACATACACATACAGACAGACAGACATAGACATGCATACAGACATACATAGACATGCATACAGACAGACATACATACATGCATACAGACATAGACATACATGCATGCATGCATGCATACATACAGACACACACACACACACACACACACACAGAGCTCATTTTCCAGCCACCCTCCTATCTCTTACCTTTTCTTTGCAGGCTCCCTCTTCACTGCCTGGCTCTCCCTCTTCACTGGTGTGCGCTCTCCTCCAGCACGGAGTGAGCTTTTTTTTTTTTTTTTTTTTTTTTTAAAGGGGCCCTGTCGCGCTATACCATGGCCACAGCGCTGACCGGGCCCCTGAAGATATAGGGCCCATCGGATGGCCCTAAGTGTGTGGGCCACCCGATGGGCCCCACACGTGGGGCACGGGCGGCTGGGCCCCCCAGGCCCATGACAACCGTTATGGTTGTCACCCCCTGATGGCGGCCCTGCACACACTCCTATATTATGCATCTGCAAATCTAGACCCCCAACCATAAGGATGGTTATAAATGTTGAGTTCCTGAGTATTTTGTGGACATGGCTCAGATACTCACATAAACGGAGCCCTAGGCTGGCTCCTAAGTAACAAGTTATCAGGCCAAGTACGGTATACACCTGAGCCACTTTATGCCCAGCAGTACATATCCTGGTGACCATCTGCACTTTTAGGCTGTAGGGTTTCTTGCAAGATTTCCCAGTATATTGTATTGGTGACATATGGCACAGCATATTTTTTTTTCTCTGTGTATCATGCAATCAATCCTAATTAATGGTCTAAAATGTCCATTAATTCCAGCTATTGCGCATGCCAGTTGGCACTTAGCAAACAAATGAAAAATATATCTTGCTTATTATCATGTTTTGTTCATGAGGGGTCATTGTATTTAGCAACCTAATATTAAACGAAAAGCATGGAGTTTTAGTTTTGTGATACGTAGAAAGAGAACATGTAGAAACTGATTGACCACTGGTCACACGGTTACAAGAAAAGTGACAAATAGAAAACAAAACAAGATAGCGAGAAACAAACCAAAGCACTGAATCCTAAAAGGAAAGTGCCGGTCTGTACTCACAGTCCTGTGTACCGCGCGGAGACTCCAGGGGTCTCCTGGGGCTTAACCCCTGTATTAGTAAGAAACAAGAAAGGAGAAAGATGCTACAAAGGTCTCAATACGAAACAAAGTATGAGACCCTCTGCATCATCTGGATATAAATGTAGCCATGTAGGGGTGAAAAAAAGTATATAAATGTGTACTAAAAAAAGCCCTAACAATGCATGAGGTCATTAAGACCAAAAAAATAAATAAAGTATGTACAAATAACTAATGCCACTATCTCTCCAAGGTAAGGACTGAAGAAAAAACACTGCTAAATAAGTAAAGGGAATGATACTACTGGAATAAAGCTTTATTAAAGAGCAGGCTAAGAAATGAGTATCAATCCCAGCAGTGACCCCTATATATCAAATCAAACCTTATCCAAGAGACTGGCTGGAACCATAGGAAGTATTAAGACTCCAAATACAATTATGCAGAGTATAGAGAGACCCACTATGTAGCCCTCCAAATGGGTTAATGATAAGAGATAGGGTCCCTAGATACAGAGACAGTCTATGGATCCTAATAGCCAAAGTCAAAACATTAATAGATAGAAAAGGGAGGAGGAGTATGAAATAAGGAAGTCAGTTCAAAATAAACTGATGGTATAAATTATCAAGCCTCTCTCCCTATAAAACTATCTAGACAGGTATAGTGGTAGAGAAATGTAATACAAAAGATACAGAGTATTTCAAATCATCTTTGAGCTAAAAAGTGCATGGATCAAAGATTGTCCGATAGCCATATTTGAAAAAAGAAGAACGCCCGACGCGTGTTTCAGGTTCTTTGTATGCTGCACCTTCGTCAGGGGCCAACATAGTAATGATCAGACCTCACTTACATATGTTTGGCGCCAAAATGACTGAATACCATTAGCCAATCATGTCCGTAGATCGGGGCGACTCCAGATGATGCTGCTGTAGAGAGTCACGTGGTCCACTGATGACGAGCGAGTTGTACGTCAGTATCCCACGTGGTCACAACCTAAAGGTATCTAATTGGTTCTATTCCGATATGTGCTGAAACCGACTCCCCATAGAGGCGGGGTTATTCGTGCCCTCGTATGAAGCATGTTACAACGTCCAGCCTCTATGGGCGTGATTAGACGTCTATTCACTGGCGAACTCAGAATAGTATCCTATGAAGTCAAACTCCTATAACTTTCAGGCAGCATAACTGAAATGCCTAGACTAAAATCATGTGGCAAAAAAAATACAGCGGCCATAAAAAATGTACATGATAGCCGTGTTAAGGCTGTTATGCCTTAGGGGGCTGGTAAATTGAGTACATATAGACACTTTCAAATAGAGTTTAATATTAAAGTGGGAAAGTTCAAGAATTAACTATATGTATCAAAGCTAGCCATGCAGTAACATGTATCCCATATAGTAAAAAGAGATACTGTGTGGATATAAACCATGTATCTTAAGTTATATTGTAAGGGTCATCTCCAAAGTATTGGTGAGGCAGCCAGACATCCCAATACAGGTATCACAGTCATATTGTGAAAAGTGTAGATAATAATAATAAAAAAATAATAATAATAAATAATAAGTAGTATTATTAGGTGATAAGTAGACAGATATATACTGTATAGATAATAATCATAACCTACTAGTGCTAAATAACAGTGTTAAGTGTATCAGGCATATATACATATTTACAGATTTGTCAGTAATTTTGTGATCCAGCCTATATATGGAATTGGTCGATTAATCCGATATAAAGGACGTGTATGAGAAGCCCTCATTGAGACCAAGGGGTGAGAGTGTTTTACGTTTGTAGATCCAGAAACTCTCTCTTTGTAAGAGCTTATTATCTAGATCCCCCACCCCTTGGTCCCAATGTAACCTTTTCTATACCACATAATCTAATCCCATCAGGAGATCCACTGTGATGTAGTTTAAGATGTTTCGAGATCGGTGTCTCAATCAGTCTTCTCGGGTTCACTGAATTCACATGTTCTCTTATTCTTAGTTTAAACATACGGGATGTTTTCCCAACATACAGTTTCTTGCAGGGATACATGTTACTGCATGGCTAGCTTTGATACATATAGTTAATTCTTGAACTTTCCCACTTTAATATTAAACTCTATTTGAAAGTGTCTATATGTACTCAATTTACCAGCCCCCTGAGGCATAACAGCCTTAACACGGCTATCATGTACATTTTTTATGGCCACTGTATTTTTATGCCACATGATTTTAATCTAGGCATTTCAGTTATGCTGCCTGAAAGTTATAGGAGTTTGACTTCATAGGATACTATTCTGAGTTCGCCAGTGAATAGACGTCTAATCACGCCCATAGAGGCTGGACGTTGTAACATGCTTCATATGAGGGCACGAATAACCCCGCCTCTATGGGGAGTCGATTTCAGCACATATCGGAATAGAACCAATTAGATACCTTTAGGTTGTGACCACGTGGAATACTGGCGTACAACTCGCTCGTCATCACCGGACCACGTGACTCTCTACAGCAGCATCACCTGGAGTCGCCCCGATCTACGGACATGATTTGCTAATGGTATTCAGTAATTTTGGCGCCCAACATATGTAAGTGAGGTCTGATCATTACTATGTTGGCCCCTGACGAAGGTGCAGCATACAAAGCACCTGAAACGCGCGTCGGGCGTTCTTCTTTTTTCTATTTTCAAATATGGCTATCGGACAATCTTTGATCCATTCACTTTTTAGCTCAAATATGATTTGAAATACTCTGTATCTTTTGTATTACATTTCTCTACCACTATACCTGTCTAGATAGTTTTATAGGGAGAGAGGCTTGATAATTTATACCATCAGTTTATTTTGAACTGACTTCCTTATTTCATACTCCTCCTCCCTTTTCTATCTATTAATGTTTTGACTTTGGCTATTAGGATCCATAGACTGTCTCTGTATCTAGGGACCCTATCTCTTATCATTAACCCATTTGGAGGGCTACATAGTGGGTCTCTCTATACTCTGCATAATTGTATTTGGAGTCTTAATACTTCCTATGGTTCCAGCCAGTCTCTTGGATAAGGTTTGATTTGATATATAGGGGTCACTGCTGGGATTGATACTCATTTCTAAGCCTGCTCTTTAATAAAGCTTTATTCCAGTTGTATCATTCCCTTTACTTATTTAGCAGTGGTTTTTCTTCTTGTCCTTACCTTGGAGAGATAGTGGTATTAGTTATTTGTACATAATTTATTTTTTGGGGTCTTTATGACCTCATGAGTTGTTAGGGCTTTTTTAAGTAAACATTTATATACTTTTTTTCACCCCTACATGGCTACATTTATATCCAAGTGATGCAGAGGGTCTCATACTTTGTTTCGGATTGAGACCTTTGTAGCATCTTTCTCCTTTCTTGTTTCTTACAAGAAAAGTGATACATTCTTTTTTTTTTTTTTTACTTAATTTATTTACTTCTTACTCTTTAAATTGTTGTCCTTTGATCTATAGTTTTTTTGTTTGTTTGTCATTTCCAGAAAGAACAAGAATCTCGCTGTGAAAATATGTAAAAGTCAGAGAAAATTTAGTGATACAGCCCTTGATGAGATCTCACTGCTAAAATGTGTAATGATGTTCTACATTCTGCATCACTGGATTTTGTTTTGTTTCTCTTATGTTTCTTGAACATTTTATTCTGGATTGAAAATGTCATAAATATTATCTTTATATTATCCAGGGCTGCCATCAGAAATCACAGGCACCCTCACAAAATCATTGTGCACATCATCTGGCAGACAAATGCCCATTCTAAGACCTATGCACATGCAAACAAGCTCTCCCAATCACACGCAGATGCACATTACCAGCTACAAATACCAAATATATATTCTACATATATAATAAACACAGCAATAACAACATTCCCACACAAGCACAGATATTCTTTTGCAGGTACACACATGCTGCGAGACACATACTGCCAGACACACACAAAGATTCATATACAATAACACACTGCTACACACACAAATACATACTGCAACACACCAGCTCCTCAACCAGCATTAATGGATTCCAATTGGGTCCATGTCCTGGCCGACCATCAAGCCATTAACCCCTGAGCAGAGTATGTGTTAATGGCCCGATGACAGCCCAGACATTACTTATTGTTTTACCATCTTTAATAAAGGAAATTATAATGCAATACCAAGTAATCTAATTATATTTGCCCTTGCCCCCAGCTTTTTCCGTAATCACGAGTTTACTTTTCTGAAGAATATGCATAAATTAAAAAAATAAAGTTGGTGGGGGAAGCCATTTTGCTTTTCTAGCAGGTTGCCTTTCAGAACAATTGAGTAGCAATATCACAAGAAATAAACACATAGTATTGATAATTACATCTATTAAAAAAACTATACCAAAATAGCAGATCTGGACAAATTCTTCTACTCAGCCATAGTCACAGCTTGTCTTCTGAAGAACAAAAGTTGCCATTTGGATTTCAGTTCACTACGGTTTGGAGTTTAGTAAATTAACCCTGTCAGTCATAATAATCAATTTAATAAACAACTTAAATAGAGGTGGTCCTCATTTTACAACCTACCTGTTTTACGACAGTTCACATTTACGACCAGCACTCTAGCGTGGGGTTAAGTGCGAGCCGTCGTGGGGATTAGAGGGATTCCCTGCTCTGGTGCGTTCGTCTATGTTCGGGGAAATTTCCCCGAACATAGACAAGCGCGCCAGAGCAGGGAATCCCTTAACTCCTCACTTACTGACCAATTCGTTCTACGACCGGGTCATAAAAACTGAACCCTGTCGGTAAGTGAGGAGTACCTGTAAAGAACTTCAGGGATGTGTAGAACTAATAATGTACATAAGTAGGACGTTCCTTGCTGCTACATAGTCCTTAGGGAATAGATTGTGATGATGGCAAAGTGAAGCTTTTGGTCCTTAAAGAGACACTATAATCACCAAAACATCTTTAGCTTAATAGAGCAGTTTTGGTGTATATAACATGCCCTTGCAGTCTCACTATTTGCCATTGAGGGGTTAAATCACTTTTGTTTCTGTTTATGCAGCCCTAACCGCACCTTCCCTGGCTGTGACAACCTGCATGAAAACAAAAAAGTTACATGCACAGCCTTTCCTAAGCACTTCCTGTAAAGAGTCATCTAATGTTTACACCTTTACCTTTGTCATTTACAATGTCTGTCTTTAAAATGTCAAAAGTGATTTAACTCCTAAATGGCAGATAATTGAGCAGTAAGACTTCAGGTGCATGATCAATACGCCAAAACTGCTTCATTAAGCTAAAGTTGTTTTGGTGACTATAGTGTCCCTTTAAGGCATTTGATTATTTTGTAAGCTATGCTATTAAAAAGTGCTCTTATTGGCTGCTAGAAAAGCATGCTGGTTGTCCATTCAAGTCATAATTTGTGTAAAGGAACTCTCCTAACACCATAACCACTACAGCTAGCTGGTGTCCACGTGGAACTGCTCCATGCCTCTTCTCAGCTCTCAGGAGAGCCACTAGCTTCTGCTTAGCAGCTTTTGCTAGTTCTTCTGAACTAAGTCCTGTAATGCAGGGCTGTCTCAATGGCTGAGAGTGACAGCTTATCTCTCCCAGACAATGTGCTGAGCCCTCCACCAAGACATGGAGCAGCGCCGTTCTAAAATGGTTTGACTACTTACATGGGGGGAGCAATCCTGGCACCATAATCACTACAGTGTGTTGTAGTGTTTATGGTGCTTGTAGAGTTTATTTATTGATCATATGATAGCAACATTTTTAACCCAAAATTTGGTCTCAATGTATTGGGTATGCATTGGATGGAAAAAGTACATAATATTAATCTAGATCCCAGAAAACCACATGCAATAACTTACTTATAGTAGCATCAGTGCAAAGCAGATCCCTTTCACAATTCTGGTAGAGTCCAATGAGGGTATTTTTGATTATTGTTTAGTATTTAGTTATTAAATTTTTATTAATTAAAGGGGTAACCATGTTAATTTAAAAGTAATTATTAATGGGGATGTAATTTATTTAATCTATTGTGTATATGTGCATGGCCATGTGTTATGTATTTGTCTGAATGTGTTTTTTTTATTTTTCTGGCAAGGTAAATGGAGCTCGCAAGAAAGAATCAGATGGCGAAAATATAATACAATTTTTGGACGATTTCAAATTGATTGGAGAAAACGGTCTTCATATCCATTTGGATGTAAAACAATGGGGTTCATTCACTAAACAGAGAATTTGTGAGCTGATGGCTGCTTTGCAAAGCTGAGGCCAAAATACACATACTTGGTTGGAATAGAGATGAGCTGGAGAAAGATGTCCGTTATTACCTACATTCTGCAATTCTGATGTCAGTTCTCTTCAATGCTCTGTTTATTGAATAAATCTATTTTAGTGGACAACTTTTTTAAAAATTTCTCGACTTAATATGTTACAAAGCACTTGTTTTCTATGTGCTGCAAAATTCCTACCAGAACGACATTAGTGAATGCCATGTTCAATATGAACAAAGACATTGAAGCTGGCATAGTGATCACAGGATAAACTGAGTGCTAAAGGAAGAATCTACTCCAATGGAATTTGCTGTTTATTGGGGTTTATCCGTTAAAATAGAAATTGTGCAGCTATTGTGGGACTTGCACGCATATTTCCCTAACATACAGAATGGGAATGTTGAATGTTTTTATAGAATGATTAGACTAGTGTAATTAATTGTCATAGGTTTAGTCCACGACTAGAACGAACGGCAAATGACTCTAAATAGTAGATACAGTGTGTGTCGTATGTAGTGAGATGCTTCACAAGGTTTGCAAAGCATTATGGGAGTTGTAGCTCTGCAATAGTTGGGGTCTACTTTATGAACACCCTTGTCTTAAACAGAGGATAAATCCTTGATATTGTAAGTTCAATTTAAGCAGAGTTCAGTTAACAGCAATTTCAGAGTCAAAGGTCAGGGCAGACAGCACTAAGACTGTAAAATCATAACGCTTGAATGTTTTTTGCATATCATCATGGGAGTTATTGTGGATTCTGTATTTTGACCACCAAATTCTAGACAATTTAAGTTTAATCCACGAAAAGCTCAATTAAAGTTAGAGTTAAAGGAAAGGTTCAGTGTAGTGTAAGTTGTAGGAATAGAAAATGAAAGATGGATATAGATATATGAAACACACTAATGGGGATGGTTGGCTTCTAAATAAGAGAGCCAGCCAACCTCATAGGAATTACCTCCTAAGTAAAGAATCAATATAAGGTAATAAACTTTATCACGAGAAGGAAAATATGTATATAAAAAACACTACCACGACGACTTCCGGTTGAACACTGAAGCGAACAGACGCACACTAAGAGAGCTCCGAGCCTTGAACAGGGAAAAAGTGTGAAATACCCCCTCCCTACAAACCCAATTGACAAGCAACCACCCCATGCACTAATGGGGAGAAAGGGGAAAAAATTGATACCTCACAAACCCACATCGGGACTTACGATCGGAGAGTTATGGAGGCAGACACGTGGAGCCTCTGACACAATCATGGCGGCTCAACACGGTGGGTGCTCCGATTTCTCTGAGGACTTGTCCGACGAGGAAGAGAGGGGACTATTACGGCTTCCTAACCCACTACAAACGGCACAGCGCTGCGACAAAGTGAAAGACACCGAGCCGATCACCATAGTGGTCCTGAAGACATTACTGGCGGACCTGAAGCACAGCTTCCACGAGGACATTACAGCACTCCGCGCAGATTTGAAAGGCCTGACAGGCCGCATCTCCAAACTGGAGAGCTCCTCACAATCCCAGGCCCAGGATGTTGCCACACTGCAACACACAGTACAAGCCCTGGAACAGCAAAACAGGCAATACGAACATCGCCTTGCGGCGCTGGAGGACGCCAGGCGGGCCTCCAACCTTAAAATCAGGGGAGTCCGGGAGGACGTAGCAGAGGCCGACCTACCTTCTCTAATGCAGCGCATGATACAAGAAATACTGCCTCGTAGTCAGCAGCCAACAATCACCCCGGAGAGGGTCTTCAGAGTCCCTAAATCAGCAAACGCTCCGACTACGGCATCAAGAGATGTCATCCTGACACTCCACAACAGCGGCCATAAGGTAGCGATCTTATCAGCCCTCCGAGGCAAGACCCCCTTCCGCCTTGATAACATGGACCTCACACTTTACTCGGACCTGTCCAACGGCACCCTGGCCTGGCGCAGGTCGCTACGGCCACTCACCTCGATTCTACGTACCCGCAAGGTTGACTGCCGCTGGCGGGCACCCAGGACATTGACGGTCCAACAAGGGTCAACCCTACACAGCATTCAGGACATCAAAGATGCCCCGGCCCTCCTCCGACTCCTGGACCTACCTCACGACTTGCTGCCTCCGACTGGAGAGACCACCAGGGACAATAACAGCTCCCCCAACTGCAGCCATACATGGGTCCCAGAACGGGTCACACCATTCATCCCCCAAAGCTCCACGCCAGACGCATACTCAGCAGTCACGACATAGAGACACAGAGACATTCACCTGTCTGGGCCCTAGACCCACTACACAGTATTGCAGGAGATTGCCAAGTTTCAAAGGGGTAGTTCTACTGCCACCCAGAAGGGACCCTTCGAGGCCTACAAGAGCCTGTGAACTTATCATTTTTACCTTGACACATATGACATGTGAATATGCCAGTTGTTTTTCTTGTTTTTTTTTCTTCTTTTTCTTTTTTCTTTTTGTTATGCTTCATGCTGATGTCCGATAATCTGACAGACATTAGGTCCTAAGCAACACCCTCTAGTTAATATATATGCTCGCTGTAGCACCTACAACCCTTTTATAGCACAGTCTTTATACGAGACAGCGGATAGAACCCCGCACTGCTTGTGCCGTCCTAGATTTAGCCATGTTGCTCAGTTATTGTGTTATCACGTTTATGCCTGCTTACTAGGACGTCACATATCGACCCAGCGGTAACTATCTGATGCCACCTAGTCGAGCACCCAGATGTTAATTTTCTAGCTAGACAGTATCTACGTTTTAAACTTGCGCCCCTCTAGCTTTCCAAACCACATGTATACACAGTTTTTCCTATATGCCCACACTGTTCAGCGTAATGCTAATACTTCACTCGCTCCTACTATAGGGGCGTAGCGAGAATGCCCGTGCACATGAGAGGCGTCACACATAACTGTAATAACCCCACTAAGCTACTGGACCCCGCAAAGCAACTGGGCTTCCAGGTTAAACCCCTCTATCGACCAGCCTCCTGGGCCTAACTGTCCAGCCAGGCTATGCACCGCTGCTGTTTCATTGCAACTAGCTAGCCATGCCTAATGTTATAACGGGATTTGCCCCTCTTGGCGACCGCCCCAGTTTCCCTAGGTTTTCGCCTGGTCTCGGACCTCGAGACTAGACCAACCATACCGTGACTCAAGGCTAAAATTAGTTCTCTGTACCCTCATGGATGTGGGGCCATACCCAAGAGCTTACATGTTTTGCTTTTCATGGCAATGCCACAACAATCTTATGCCCATCTGACATAAAAAGAGATCAGCGCAGTATCCAAGATATGACCCTGCCAACGTTCTGATGTGTATATTACTCGGAACTATGCATGTACTTTTATATACCACGCTATATTCCTCAATTGAAGGAACCACAAATATACCATTCACGGCCGCAGTACAGATAAACCCATATTGTTTTTGCTCAGTTACTTTGCATGCATACCTTCTTTAACTTATTAATATTAGCTTGAATAGAGTAAATGTAACGTTATCTGGCTCTCACAGGCCAGCCTTAGCCTGTATTGATCCGCTTACTCATTTTTAAACGCTAAAGGTACCCACCTCGGATCTAAACATGACAGTTCCTAGTGCCCACAGGCCAGTCTTGGGCTAAAGTGTTCTGCTAGTGTATCTTTAATGGTTGTAAAGCTACATCTTACCTATGTTATCTTTAACCAGACCCGTAAACTGGTGTATATATGACTAACATCTGACACAGCATAATAACTTATTACGTAAAAAGCAAAAACGATGTTATTATAGGTTATGTTTTTGACTTACCTGGGCAATGTACATCGTTACGATTTATGTCCTTACCTGGGAAAAATGGGTGCAAGATGACACACTGCAGCCTGGTACACTCTAGCCCTCTGCCGTATGTCCCACTCTACACTCTTACATATAGTACACAACGTACCTGGCACATAGCCTCGCTCCCACTGAACCATTATGGGCAATAACATAATATTTGTTGGTACAACATCCCATCTCACAGCACATTAGGCCATTCTAAGTTAGTATTATATAAGCAAAGTTTACCCATGTTAATCTTCTAATTGTACTTAAAATATGTTATCTCCTCTACGCAAGCTATTTTAGCTGAATATTACCCTGTTGGAACAAATGTGTAGATAAGCATGCTAAATATATAAAATGGTGCGAATCCTCACGCCGCTGATTACTCTATGTGATCCCTGTGATACGCTGTTGTGGCGTTTGTTAATATGTCTGTAACCCCCCGCACACCAAAAATAAAGAATATAAAAAAAAAAAGAAACACTACCACAAAAAGAAATAATAATAATAAGTGTAAATGTGTGACAAAAACGGTGATCAAACAAGGATAAAAGACTGCCAAAATAGTACCATAAATGTACACACTCTAGTCTAGATGTAGACTGCACAGGTAACAAATGTAGCAGCTCCGTACTAAATATTAAGGCCGATATGCTACAAAAGTAACAGGCCAGTCTAAGTATCAAGGATATGTATTACAAAGAGTAACCTGTGTGTATATCTCAATTATTAGTACTGAGCCGCTGCATTTGTTACCTGTGCAGTCTACATCTAGAGTGTGTACATTTATGGTACTATTTTGGCAGTCGTTTATCCTTGTTTGATCACTGTTTTTGTCACACATTTACACTTATTATTATTATTTCTTTTTGTGGTAGTGTTTTTTATATACATATTTTCCTTCTCGTAATAAAGTTTATTACCTTATATTGATTCTTTACTTAGTAGGTAATTCCTATGAGGCTGGCTCTCTTATTTAGAAGCCAACCATCCCCATTAGTGTGTTTCATATATCAGTATTTTAGGGTTATGCTCTTTATTACCTCTATAACACTTCTCTATCCCTTAGGCTAGGTTTATCCTACCTTTGGGCTATTTTCTCAAAGATGGATATAGTATAAGCTCTAGGAATAAATGTAGAATTAAAAATGCAATCTAAGTTCTAGATATAAAATAAAAGGAGTGGATATATCTTCTGGGGATTGACAATGAAGTATGGATATAGTGGAAGTACTAGGGATATCTAATGAAGTATGGATATAACGTAAGTCCTAGGGATATAGAATTAAGTATGGATATAGTGTTAGTTCTATTGATATAGAACAAAGTATGAGTATAGTGTAAGTTCTATTGATATGGAACAAAGTATGAATATACTGATAGAAAAAAGTATTGATGTAATCTGAAATGTAGGGATGAAAATGGAGTATGGATATAGTGCAAGATCTATAGATACAGTATAAAGTATGTATACATTTTAAGTTCTGTTGATATCTAATAAAGTATGTGTATTGTGTAAGCTCTAGGAATTTTGAAATGAAGTATGTGCATTGTGTAAGCTCTAGGAATATGGAATGAACTATGTGCATTGTGTAAGCTCTAGAAATATAGAATGAAGGGATATAGTGTATTCTCTAGGAATATATCATGAAGTACGGTTATAGTTTAAGTTCTAGGAATAAAAAGGGACATAGAATATTGTCTGGACCATAGTCACAGGGGATGTGTGCAAACAGAGCATTGTAATGTAAGCAAAGGTCTTCATATGAATAATAAAAAAAAAATAGTTCTCTTGATGTAAAAATTAACCAATGTTGACGTTAGTAAATCCTTAACTCAGTTTTACATGTATGCTTGGTATTTGAACTTCTTGGGCCTTCACTATTACATCTGATGAAGAATTATGGTACAAATGGTCTTCCCATGACATGTGTGAAGAGGATTCTCCAACAGGTGAGAGCAAATCAGACATCTTGAACCTTAATTCATTTGTATTTTAAGTTATCATTGATGGGGAATGTGCATGTCTTCAAAGAAATTAAAGGGTATCTTGCTCTATCATTAAACAGTCTACCATTAAACAGTGTAAGTCTTTAGGTTATTTGTATAGCCTTGTATGAGCAGAGATTTTACATTTGCCCACCTGCAATATCTCAAACGATGCTTCTCAGATAATAGATATTGTTTAAGGTCGAGTGATCATTGATGAAGGTTGCACTGGCAAATTAACAGACACACTAGAACCACTGGTGAACACTCATAAAATTCATCTTGTTTTACACTCTTTTTCATCAGATAAATATGCATGCAAGAAAACCAGTGAAAACACCTCAAAACGTTTCAGTAACACTACATTGATAGGTGCCACTAGGAGGCAAAGCTTTGAACGATTGTCTAGTCCAGGTTTCCCCAAACTCCGGCCCTCCAGATGTTGCTGAACTACAACTCCCATGATTCTATGAATGAAATAGGGTGAGAATCATGGGAGTTGTAGTTCAGCAACATCTAAAGAGACGGAGTTTGGGGAAGCCTGGTCTAGTTGTTTTTGATAAAATGACAAAGATTTGAAACAGAATGAAACATTAATCATTACTTATTTGTGGAAACTATTATTATCTAGATTTGTGCAATTCAGCTGAATTTGGGCCAATCAGCTATTCGGCTGAATTCTTTAACTCCAAAACATATACCCAAAAAAAAAACAGTTAGCGCAAAAGCCGAACATTCTTTATTCTGAGTTCCGCCTATGAAAAAGAAAAAAAAAGAGATAACTGATGGGAAAAAAGATGGTTGATGGTTAAGAAGAAGTCACTAAATGTTGATTTTGTTCAATAAAGGGAAAAAATAATATATTGTATTTTTCATAAATATATAAATATAGATTTATTTTTTTTACTACTCTTCCTCACTTTTCCCTCTATTGGTTACTTTTTCTTCATTTGATGTGTGAACTAAATGGTGAGAAAATGCACCTCTCTGTATACTGCAAAATATACTCATAATATTTATATTACGTATACATTTTTCACTACACTGGTTGACCCAATTTTGTGCCCTTTTTTTTTTTATCCTAATGTTTTCACAAAAAGTTTTTCATGAGCAACATTTGACAGACTCAAATCAGCAAATAAAATAGTCAGATGTCCAGAAAATTTCAATTTGGTGAAAAAGTATTCTGACGAACCATGCACAAGTGTACAAATATCCAAAAAAGTGTACAAATATACAAAAAGTTAGGATGCAAAGCAATACAATTTCAGAAACACTATAGGATAGAACTATATATTGGTATTATGGAAGTAATCATTATGTATACACAATCTCTTGATTATGTAACACACCACCACTTTATGAACTATCGTTCATGAATACTATGTCCCTTTTCCTTTCAGTATGAGATGGATTTATTACCCTCTCGATGCATCTTACTGTCTTCACATTAGCAGGTTGTTTAACTATAAATTTCCAGAAGCTCCTGTCTGCTTTGTTTTATTTTGATACCATCTGCTACAATTATTCTTCTTATAAAAAAAAACTTTCTTTCAATATCACTGCTCCTTATGGACATACTTCATCACACTGAGCATTGTAATAATATCTTTATACGTTATCTCTATATATGTGGATCTCTATATTAAATAGATGCCCCTTTTCATTTGTCAGAATTAGTCAAAGTTAAATATTAAATAGACCAAGAATTAAGTTTTGACAAAAAAAATGCACATTTGTCTCAGTTGCCTTATTTTAAAATTGTCCTAAATACTGAATATTTGGTCCCATCAGGTGCTAAAAGGTCTGAACTTTCTTCACAAGAAATGTCGTATTATTCACACAGACATAAAACCAGAGAACATATTAGTGTGTGTGAATACTGATAATCTACAGCAATACATGGAGGAGGCGGTTGTATGGAACCAAAACAGATTAGACAATATAGAAGGTCCAGCAACAGGTACAGTTATGTGAATTATCACCTAATGTAGAATTTTTTATCCAGGACAATCAGAGAAATGACAGTAGTGTGGTTGTCCAAATGTGCTTTTGGAACACATAGCACATGGCTATCCAATTCCAGCAGACATTGGCGCTCACTTCAATCATGGAGCCAGATAGGAAGTAGAGATAGAATCCACCCATGTTGGAATGTTCTACATATCTGGGGTGCCCACATTGTAGGTCCAGAGAAGTTTTAGTACTACAGCTTCCATGATACTTTGCCATTATTAAGGCTGCCAAAGTATCACGGTAGTTGTACTTAAGATGCTTTCTGTGGCATTGAATGTAATTGCAGTTAAAAATACAAAAGAAAAAAAATACTGTTAAACTGGCAGTCACAACTTAGGCTAGCGTCAAATGGGTATATTTAATTTCTATTATTAGGTCCTATATAATGTCAGGGTTATTTTACTTTGGTTGAATAAGCTTTGAGACCATTGATCATGTTGTAAGTTTAATATTGTGTATAGCAAGCCAGTTTAGAACAAATGACCCCTCTATGCTTCACACAATCACTATGTAGACTTCATATACTGTATTTATTTTTTACTGTAATGCATATTGTAACCTCACTAGTTGCCCTATAAAAATCCACTAGTTATCATAAAGAAAGACAATGAGCGAAGAAAATCATGCCAGACATGTAGCAGTATAAGCCAATGTTTACAGGCTTGTTGAATTAACTCATTGTCTCATTGTATCTTTTGTATAATCTGCATATTTATACTAGCCATGACACTAAATAAAAGAACAACTCGAATGCTAATAATAGATACATTTACTTTTAACATTACAGTGTTCCTTTTAGAATTTAGATTGCTGGGGTCACCCCTTCTTATGAAAAAGGGTTAACAAATAGCCATACAATCCAACTGTGATCCGTTGCTGAGAAATTCTTCTTGTTGCAGCCTCTCCTCCTATAACATCAATAATTCTGATTACCTGTATACAATTAACTGATTCTCAAATATTAGCAATGGGGGCATAGGTCACATGTACTAAATCCAATGATTCTCTGTGAGAAGCCTTAGTGGTGTTCAGCATCCTCATGCTCTGCATGAAGACCTTCAAAAATCAATGGTCTTAAGGATGAGGTTCCACTGTACACCATTAAAATGTAGTGGTTTTGGTGCTTAGAATGTTCCTTTAAGAGAAAAATGAAAAACTGAGTTAATATTATTGTCAATTCCATTTTAGGAGTCAGTGTGAACTTCCTCACTCACCTTTTTGAGACCGGGAATGCGGACATGCTGGGGGTTAAAATTGCTGACCTAGGCAGTGCCTGCTGGGTTGTAAGTATGTCCATAAAACTTGTATGTCCATAAAACGTGTAACAATTTCTGAATACAAAATATTCCAATATGATAGTTGCAAGAATTACATTTTAATGCAAAATATTAAAACAGTGTACACCAATAGGCACCATTCAGGGAAACATAATAATAGTTTATTAATATTATACACGTTTATTAATATTCAATGATTACAACTAATTTAGAATGTATCACAAATAATGCAAATAATAATGAAAATGTACACAAGAATTAGATCATTGAGAAAGAATAAAAATTGGTTTAGGACAGCTCCATTCAATGTCCGGTTTATTGCATTTGATGCTATACCTTACATCAAAGAAAGATGAGTCTGTGGTATGGTATTCTCCAAAAGCCTTTTGATGGTGAAACAGGATTAATTTTGGTATTAGAATTTGTATTATAACTGCATATGCATTTATTATTTGTTCTGTCCCCACTCAGTGTTCCCCTACAGAGCTTGGCAGAGAGCTAAACTCTATTCACAGACCACAACTCACTCACCAACTCAATGAGTGAAGTTACTAAGACAATGGAACAAATGACATGTAGCCCATGGATCAGCGCAGCTAAGAGGAATAGGCCTTGACAGAGCCAGGAGGTAGGCATAGCAGCCACAGGAAGTTAGTGACAGCTAGCACGCTGGTTAGGGCGGAGCCATAAGGGGAGTATTTACACCAGCCATTATATGAAGTGGCCATTTTAACTGAACCTAAGCTTACCTGTCAGTTGTCCCTCCCACCCTCCCTGTATTTGGTTAGGTTAGTTGATATCCCATTTTTTCACAGCGGCGGGGAATGGCCTGGTTAAATCGGAGGGTAGATGGAGGAGAAAGTGGGCATCCTGAGGTTTAGTGTGGATTGGGCAGTGTTGCACGTGGTTGGTAGGTTCGAGCCCGTCGGTGGCTCTGAACCTGGGGGTGTGGTAGTGTCTTGGTACACCCTACACTGGAACTGCTGGGTAGCGGTGTCTTGGTACACCCCTACAATCGATATGGTGGGTAGCGGTGTCTCGGTACACCCCTACAATTTAACCTGGTGGAAATGTGGTCATATTGGGCGGCCAGTTTCTGTATTAACATGTTATTTAGATTGTTATCTATTGTTATTATTGTAGGGTTATTGCTAGGGGTATGTTATGTATTTGGGGGGATGTTAACTTTAATAAGATTTGTTGGCAATGACCCCATTTGTTATTCCTTAATTATTTTATTAATAATTTAATAAAGCTGTGGACTAATTGTTTCCAACAGTATAACCTGTGTCCGTGTTTTAATGGGGGTTGGGGTAAGGTTAGCGCATATGCCGGCAAATCCGACTGTGCGCCTGTCATGCAAATGAATGATGCAGTATAATAACAGGTTGCTGAATTATTAATCACTGCATTCAGGTGACATAAAGAAGAGATGATACACCACATAATGATTGATACAACACAAAATGGAGGCTACAAAAACTAAGTAAGGCCTGAGGTAACATAGAAAGTGATCTAGTAGGGAAACGCTAAACTAACTATATTCAAACACAGAGGAATAAATGAGAGAATAGCATATAAACTGGAAGGTTAAGAATAATTACAGACAATCCTATCTAGGAGCTAATACATATGAAGACAGGTAACAATGGTTTCTGCAAAGGTGAGAGGTGACAGTTGCTATGGAGAATAGAACCATAAGCAAAGAAGTACAGTCTCAGGAAAGCACCACTAGGTGTTTCCAAAAATGGCTTAAAGGAACACTATAGTCACCAAAACAACTTTAGCTTAGTGAAACACAGTGTTTGTGTATAGGTTTTGCCTCTGAGGTTTTACTGCCATTTAGGAGTAAAATCACTTTTGTTTCTGTTTATGCAGCTCTTGCCACACCTCCCCTGGCTGTGACTCACACAGCCTACGTGAAAACAAAATGGTTTCACATTCACTCAGATGTAACCTTAACATATTTTCCCCTGCTCTGTAAATTGAACTTTAAAGGGACAATATAGTCACCAGAACAACTAAAGCTTAATGTAGTTGTTCTGGTGAGCATAATAGCTCCCTTCAGGCAGGGCCGGTGCTAGGATTTTTGACTACACAGGCGAAGATGCATTTTGACGCCCCACCCCACGCCTCTCCCCAAAAAATAAACAATGCATCTTCACCTCTGTGTCTCGTAGCCCCCTTTTGAATTTCTTAGCCCCCATTAGTGTTGCATATCCAACCTCTTCAATGTCTTACCCCTTTGGCCTCTTTGTGCCCTTTAGTGTGTCTCCTACAACCCCTCTTATGTATTTCTTACTTCCCCGCCAGCCCATTTCTGTCTCTTTCTTCCCCTCAGCCCCTATCTATCTCTCTTTTTTTCCCACATAGACATGGATACAGGCAAAAATACATACATGCACAAATACACAAACATACAGACACACAACCATACAAGCACACAGACATAATTATTCAGGCACACAGTCACAAAGATATACAGACACACAGTCATAAAAGGCACACAATCAAACAAACACAGTCATACAATCTACACATACAGGTACATTGTCGTGCAAACACAGACATACATTCATACAGACACAGGCACACACAGAAATACAGACACAGACATAAAGAAACAGAGAGGCATATAGAGACATACATACACAATGATACAGACAGACATACACACACACACACTGACAGACAGACATATACACACACACACTGAGACATATACACACACACACACTGACACAGATATACACACACACTGACAGACATATACACACACACACTGACAGACAGACATATACACACAAACACTGACAGACATACACACACACAAACACAGACAGACACACACACTGACAGACATATACACACACACACACACTGACGGACAGACACACATACACACTGACAGACACACTGACAGACAGACAGACACACAGACAGACAGACACACTGACAGACAGACACACTGACAGACAGACACACTGACAGACAGACACACACTGACAGACAGACACACACTGACAGACAGACACACACAGACAGACAGACACACACAGACAGACACACACACAGACAGACACACACACAGACAGACACACACACTGACAGACATACACACTGACAGACATGCACACTGACAGACATACACACACAGACAGACATACACACACACTGACAGACAGACATACACACATTGACAGACAGACATACACACACTAACAGACAGACACACACACACTGACAGACATACACACACACACTGACAGACATACACACACACTGACAGACATACACACACACTGACAGACATACACACACACTGACAGACATACACACACTGACAGACATACACACACTGACAGACATACACACACTGACAGACATACACACACACTGACAGACATATACACACACACACAGACAGACAGACATATACACACACACACTGACAGACAGACATACACACACACTGACAGACAGACATACAGACATACACACACACACTGACAGACAGGTTCAGGAGGGTGGCTTACCTGGGATCCAAAGTGCTGCCTGAGGTAGTTGGGAGTTGGAGGAGCTGGTCCTGCCCAGCCCCCCTCATCTCTGCCTCCTCTCTGCTCTCTTCTTGGGGGGGACTTCCTCCCATGCTGAAGTGAGGGGCCGGCGGTAGCTCTGCCCCTGCTGGGCGCCAGCCGCGCTGTGTGCTACAGAGGGAGCAGGGATATGACGTGTTCATATCCCCGCCCCCTCCACACAGTCCGCGACACTGCCGGCTTGCGCTCGGTCACGCTACAAGAAGTGACCGGCAGGAGAGGGGAGCTGTGCGCTTCCCAACCTCCTGCTGGTCACCCGGACTTTTGCGCCCCCCGGGCCGGTGCGCCCTAAGGCGGCCGCCTGAGCCGCCTTATGGACGCGCCGGCCCTGCCTTCAGGCATTTTCATGTAAACACTGCCTTTTCAGAGAAAAGGCAGTGATTACATTGCCCCTAGGGACACCTCCAAGTGGCCACTCGTCAGATGGCCACTGGAGGGGCTTCCTGGCTCAGGGCTGCACAGTAAGCACCCTGCCGTTCAGCATCCCCACGCTTTGCATGGAGACGCTGAATTTTCCTCATAGAGATGCATTGACATGTGACATTTGTGTCTGAATATGATTTTTGTTTATTGCAGTATAAGCCGTTTTCTGAGGAGATCCAAACCCAGCAATACAGGGCACTGGAGGTTCTGTTGGGAACAGGATATAGTACCCCTGCAGATATATGGAGCACAGCGTGCATGGTATGATATCACTTTTTATTAATGTATACGATTATATTTGGTATATAATTGAACTATTGTTTGTGCATGTATGCATATTGACTTGAGCCACTTGTTTCTCTCCCAGGAAGTATATATGCATATTGACCCAGGCATTGTAAATGTTACCCATGTAATATGTTTTGCATATTGACTCAGGAATTTCATTTTTCACCATATAGTATGTATACATCCAGACATATTATTTCTCATCAAGTTCTGTGGCTTTTGCCTGATACAGGCATTTTATGTCTTGCTCAGATATATGCATAGATATCGACTTGGCATATTATTTTCCCCTATGTAATATGTTTTCCTATTGACATGGGCATATTATTTTTCATCTCCATAATATGCATATTTGTTGACCTGGGTATTTTTTATGAAATTCAGATGGTATAGTGTGTATTATTTTTGCCCCATATTTAATGTATGCATATTTATTTGGGCTTTTGTTTTATAACCCAAGTAATGTGTATTCTATTGACTTGGACATTTTATTTGTATCCACTAACAGGCCTATTCACTAAATTGAGATTTGCTGTGAATTTAAAGTAAATTTAAATTCAGGGCCAAAATAACTGAAATTGAAGCATGGCTGATTTACATAATTTTTCCAGATGAGCTATTTTGACCTTTAATTTAAAATTCACTATGAATTCACTTTAATATCTCAACAATTCTCACCTAAGTGATTAACCCTGTTACTATATATGAATATTTTGTTACTTATATATGAATATTAGCCTACACATTTTATCTTTCATGTCTTCGTACTAAAATAGGTGATAATGATTGCATATCGACCTAGTTACTTCTATTTCTTACACACTGGTTTAATCTAAACTGTGAAAGGGAAATTCAAAACGCCAAACTTAAAGCAGCACTGTCACCCCCTTCCCCTTGCAAACTGAGTATTTCATAAAGATAGAAACTTTATGAAATACTCATACTGACTGTGTTGGATTTTCACTGAAATTCCAATCTAGTTAAAAGACATACTGAGACAAAGTAGGGACTATTTTGTCTCAGTATTTTTCCTACGCTTGACACTTCTTTTCACTCTTGTCTGTGGAGGATCCCACAGTCTTGCGGGATCCTCCATATACCTTAATGCTCTACTCTCACGCATACTGCAGAGGTGTCGGATCCTGGCAGTTCCCACGAGGAACGACTCAGGTAAGTTAAACTCACCTTTCCATGTCCCCACTGGCCACTGGACCACCAGCTGCGACGTCACTGCTGGGGACTTTTCAAAGTCCCGAGACAGTGACCGTTCCGCTTCAAATTTTAGATAGGTAAGCTAGAAGATTCTCAGCTATAGAAAAATAGCCAGTTATGCGTCTAATTTGGCTACTATGGCCTTAAATTTTAAAGTCACTACCAATTCACTATAAATTCTCACTTTAGTAAATAACCCTAATAGTGTTGTTTTATTTATCTGGCTATGTTATATTTCGTTATTTATCATGTGTGCATATTGACCCAAGCATTCTAATTCTTACCCAGCTAGTATGTATGCCTATCTATAACACCGGCATTTTAATTTCCCCCCCAGGTTTTAGATATGCCTAGATATAAACCAGACTTTTTTTTCTCACCCAGATAGTGGATGTGCCCATTGATCCAGGCATTTTATTTGTAATTCAGGTAGTGATGATTTTAGATATATTTATACCAAAGTCAGAAAAGATGCCAAAAGTTCACAATTTCTGCTGAAGCAAAGGCAGTGGGTGCAGTGTCTCAGTATTTTGTCAAACATGATTACATTTCAAGGTTAACTCCACCTCTAGTGGAGACGCTAGAGTTGCTTCAGAGTCCCTAACCAAGTTTTACTCTATTACAAAACGCTGGATGTCTTTGCATTTGATTTGCTGTGATTCAGTGCTTTCCTATAGGGAAGTTTTAATGCGTGCCCGTTGCTCACCGCACTTGTTCTACCATCACTGTGACATCACATGAAACCTAGCCAGCACAGAGGGAGCCTTGTCACAGTTAAGAGGCAAGTTAAAAAGGGGTTTTAACCCATTAATAGGCCAATGGGGGGCCTATAAAGTTAGGGACAGGTTGGTATTCCTAACATTATACTATTCGTTTAATTTTCAGTGTTTTGTGATTAAACCCTTATGAATTCTGTTCTTTTTTTGTAGTGAGAATGTATCACTTGTTTTCTGAATATACAGCTACTATCACAGAGATAGGATGGCTTGCAGACTTAAAGAGGAATTTGTTTATTTAATTACTGTTTTTTGTTGCCACAGGCATTTGAAATGGCTACCTCATCCTATCTGTTTGAGCCACATGCTGGTGATACATTCTCAAGAAATGATGGTATGATGAAAATCCCATTAATCTTAGCATATGTTGTTTGTAAGGTAGATTGACTGGGCACATGACTTAGTAAGAGATGCTTTATAAGGCTACAGGTATAACACTTAAAGGACCACTAGAGTACCAGGAAAACAAACTCGCTTTCTTGGCACGATAGGGTTATTAGGTTCCCCCCCCCCACCCGCTCGGCTGAAGGGGTTAAAACCCCTTTAGCCACTTACCTTTCTCCAACACCGGGCTCTCTCGGCGCTGGTGATTCCTTCCTCCTCCTGCCGACATCAGCGCCGAATGCGCATGCGCAGTAAGAGCCACGCACTCATTCAAACCACCCATAGAAAAACATTACTCAATGCTTTCCTATGGACGTCAGTGCTCTCTCAGTGTGATTTTCACAGTGAGAATCGCGGAAGCAGCCTCTAGTGGCTGTTAGGGAGACAGCCACTAGAGACTGGATTAATAAACTGCTATGTTTTCAGCTGCAGGGTTAAAACTAGAGGGACCTGGCACCCAGGCCACTTCATTGACCTGAAGTGATATGAGTGCCTATAGTGGTCCTTTAATGCCAGACTCATTTTGCCAATGAATGTGAGAGGAAGAGTGTGGTAAATCTCTGGGTGTTTAAACTGAAATCTGTTGAGACCATAATTAAGTCCATGTTTGAATTTACCAATTGGTACAACCAGAGTGATTGAGGGCCAACCTGCTATTGCATAACAGGGTTCCACTTTTAGCATTGTTCCTTTCGATTATAACATTTATTGTGTTTATGTATGTCAGATTGTGTGTGTGTGTGTTTTAGAGTGTGCATGAGTCAGTGTATGTGTGTATGTCAGAATGTACATTAGTGTGTGCATCTGTGTGTGTGTGTGTGTGTGTGTGTATGCCAGGGTGTGCATCTGTGTGTATATCTGTGTGTCAGGGTGTGTGCATGTGTCAGTGTGTGCATATTCCAGTAGATGTATCTATGTGTTGGTGTTTGTATGTATGTGTAGGTATGTGTCAGTTTGTATATGAATTTATGTGTATGTGGCAGCGTGTTTATATTGTGTTAATGTGTGTGCATGTATGTATGTATGTATGTATGTATGTATGTATGTATGTGGCAGTGTATTTGCATACATCCAAGCAATCATAAACGAACGCATCATAGCACTCTCACACACATTACCCTCACACACACATTACCCTCACACACACATTACCCTCACACACACATTACCCTCACACACACATTACCCTCACACACACATCACCCTCACACACACATCACCCTCACACACACATCACCCTCACACACACATCACCCTCACACACACATCACCCTCACACACACATCACCCTCACACACACATCACCCTCACACACACATCACCCTCACACACACATCACCCTCACACACACATCACCCTCACACACACATCACCCTCACACACACATCACCCTCACACACACATCACCCTCACACACTGCACCCCTCACATACACACTGCACCCCTCACATACACACTGCACCCCTCACATACACACTGCACCCCTCACATACACACTGCACCCCTCACATACACACTGCACCCCTCACATACACACTGCACCCCTCACATACACACTGCACCCTTCACACACACACACTGCACCCTTTACACACACACACTGCACCCCTCTCACACACCCACTGCACCCTTCACTCACACACACTGTACCTCTCACACATACACACAGAACCCCCTAACACACTGCACCACTAACACACACATTACCCTCACACACACATCACCATCTCACACACATCACCATCTCACACACATCACCATCTCACACACATCACCATCTCACACACATACACACTGCACCCCACACACATACTGCAACCCTCTCACACACCCACTGCACCCTTCACTCACACACACTGTACCTCTCACACATACACACAGAACCCTCTAACACACTGCACCACTCACTTACACACACACACACACACACACACAAATTCCTCCTAAACATATACACATATATATTTACATACTACAGCACTCCTAAACACATTACATTCCAGACACACACTAGATCCCTTACCCAACTCTGGATCATCTACACACACTAGATCCCTTTATACACTCTGAATCCGCTATATACACACACACTCACTAGATCCCCTATACACATTCTGGGTCCTTCAAACACACACTAAACCGACCCCTACATAAACACACACACACACACACACTGCACCACCTACACACACACTACATTCCTGACATACACACTCTGGATCCCCTATACACACACTAGATTCCTTGTAAGCAAACACATACTTCATTCCCCAAACACACACTCTCTAGAACCCCTACAAACACTACATCACCTATACACACACACAAACACACTAAAGCCTGTATGCACACACTTGCTACATCCCCTATACACACACTCTCTACAGCCCCTAGCCACACATGCATTACATTACACCACAAACACAACACAACTAAAACCTACCTTATTACACAATACCACACCACAATCAGCTCACTCTACACACACACAATCCCACAAGCAGGCTCCAAACACATGCACAATACTCTTTCCTGGCCCTTTTGTCTCCTGGTATCCCATTTATAGAGACACCAGAGACAAGTTGCAAGGAAACAGCACAAGCATGTTATTAAATTTGCTTGCACTGTGCAAAACAAATACATGGCCATTTTCTCATGCTAGAGCTCTTCAGCAGAGCTCTGCGCATAGTCTGCCCTGGAAGAGCATTGCATCAACATGCACACTTTGAGAGAGGCGTGCTTGTCATTGGTGAAGACAAAACACATCCCCTCTGCCCCACCTCCTTCTTAGTGGGCTTCTGTGATTAAAAAATGCCGGGCCAAATTATTTCCCAGTCCGGCCCTGACTTCTTCTCATAAAATACTACCCTAGCTAACTATTTTCTCTCTCACTGTAGATCATATTGCTTGTATAATTGAACTTCTTGGTCGTATCCCACCAAAAATTGCATTATCTGGAAACAATTCAACAACTTTTTTCAACAAGCAAGGTAATAGTAAGAAATCTCTCAAGTTTACGTAAATAATACCGCAAGAGAACTTAATGCAGAATGGTCTCTAGTGAGATTTATGCACTGTTAGCAATGGGTTGTTGTGTTATTTGATTTAAAAAGTCTCATCAATTTAATTTTTTATTGATATGGCCTGTCTGCCTCTCAAGGCAAATTCATCACAACAGAGTGTTGGAAGATGCACGCATGTGGTACCATTGAAGAATTGCCCATCTGACATTTCACTGTAGATGCCAAACGCATCATGAAGTGGAGAAGTTACCCTATACACAGAAAAGCCGTGCATCTAAGTGTGTTTTTTTAACTTACCTCCGCAGCATTATTGGCCCCAGTAAACACTTCATTAAAGCTAACTGAGATGAGGGAACAAGGAATTGTCAGTTCCAGCTAGTTGTCAGTTATCCTTTGATATTTGCTATTTAAAACTTTTGAGGAACGTGAGCAACAGCCTTGATTTAATAGCTACAGTGGTTTACAAACTGTTAGTATTTTTCATTAAACTGTGACGTATTGGAATTAACCATGGAACTGCAAATTAACCAAAATAGGTGGATTAGAAAAACAATCTCCAAGGCAATTTTAGCCCTAAATTTGCAATTCACTGGTTAATTTCTGATCAATCACAGTGCATTTAGTGCATATGTTTTTAGGCTTTGAGGACAACCAGAAAAATATTTTGTGACCAGCATTTAAAAATCTATCATGGGTAAAAAAAAAAACATTAAATATGTTTGCAATGACCATAACCATTTAGTCTAAAACATATTAAATGAGATACGTAACCACTAAAACCCATTGTACTGGTTATGGTGCCAGTAGTCTATAGTGAACTTCTCCACTAGCTTGTACTAGCTTGGGTGACAGTGATAGGCTATGAGTGCTGTGTTAAGCCGCAGCCTGCACTCTTATCTTATCTTTTCTCTCCTTAGTTAGATTGGCTAATGAGAAGTTCACTTCTGTATTCTTCAAGCAGCACCTGAAGGAAGTGCAAGAAGAGTCCAGCTTTTTTGTCAAGTTTGATAAAGGACTTAATTGTTTGAAATGTTAATCATGTTTCTAATGTTTTTTTCCATAGTGCAAATGTGATGAATAGATTGAATTAAAAAAAAAAAAAATATTAAACTTTCCTTGGTATAAAGACATACAACCCGAGACTTTTCATCTTCTCTCGAAAAGCAAATATATACACAATACACAGGGGATGATATTCTAAAAAAAAAAACACAACAGACAACCAAAATATTGCATGGAACTCAGTAACACCAATTCATAAATTATTCCAATTGGCCACTCACACTTATTCAGTTAAAATGTGTCTTGAAAAAAATCTCCAATAAAGTGCAGATTTGTTATGTGCCTCCAGTGGGTCAAATATCACTCCACTAAATTTTGGGGAACATGGATGGAAGAGAACAAATTAATGGCAATAACAGTAGTTTGTAAAATATCCAAAAAACATATTTATTCACTTATATGTAGGTTTAAACTCGGCATATTCAGTAAAACAAGTCACCACAGGCCATCCAACGCGTTTCATTTTACTAGATTTCCTTGGGGACATTCAGCAATTGACAAACAAGTACAAACAGTAAATATAACCCCCCTCCCTTATAATTGCTCCTCTTGGACTTCTATTGACTCACTCCTTCCAGGTGCTTTATATTCTCAATTTCCTATAGCTTCATGCCGGGTGGGATGACGTCAACGTCATCATGTCCACAGTGCCACGATGTCTGTGCAAGTCTCCGACAACCTGAACGCGGAATTTCTGAGTTCCGTTGTGCATGCCACCCATAAAGTCGACAAGTTCCTGGTTGCACTTCTACTTCTTTGGATTTCACCCATTGATGGCACATTTACTGTTTGCATTTGTTTGTCATTTGCTGAATGTCCTTGAGGAAGCATTGTAGCTCAACAGCAGTGGATGGTCAACAGATTGGCCACCACCAGTTCAGTACAACCAGTTCTTACTTTTGTCTTTTTATTGAACTCATCTTACAGGGGACCTTCTGCATATCCCTTATCTATACCCTTGTGGTCTCCACGACACTCTTGTGAACAGACATAAGTGGCAAATGAATGAGGCCCTAATGTTCGCCAGTTTTCTTCTTCCGATGTTGGAATATGCTCCTCAAAAACGTGCCAGTGCAGAAAAATGCCTACAGCACCCCTGGCTACAATGCTGAAGAGAAAGAACAGTATTGTTTTATTTTCATCACAATATAAATATACTCTAAATATTGAATATGACTAACTCGATTACTATTATTTTTTACTGTATCCAAGCTTATAATAAAGATTAAATATTAATTTTGCAGGCTCAGCAGAAATTTGTTGACTTGGGATTAGTTGTTGTACCTTTTACTTTAAGGAACACTCCAAGCACCATAACCACTACAGTGTGCTGTAGCAGCTACAGTGCCAGGATGTGGCTGCCTTTGGTTGCTTTGTGTTAATCCAGCTATCCCTAAAATACACAATGATGCTGTTAGTTCTCCATATTTCCTGGTTTGATGAATAATCCCCTGAACAGTATTGATGCTGGATACTGATTCTGATTCATGGTACTGTATACTGCAAGGGAGTTTAAAGTCAGAAGGGAGTTTGAAGGTTCAGTATATTCACTGAAGACTCTGCATAGGTTATTTGGAAAGTGTACAGACTAGTTTGGATAACAGTGAGTTAAATAAAGTGAGTTAGCAGTCTACACAGCAAATGTGAGAAAACTATACTGTACACTTTTCTGAAAAAGTTTAAAAACGCATGGTTTACTGAAATACATCTGATACTTCTATTGTATTGTCTCTTAGTTGTAGGATTGTCTGAGGGCAAAGGGTCAGTTTAAGCAGTGAGGACTTTAAGCTCTTTGTACTGGGCTTACAGAATCCATAGCTCACTCTCTTGTATATGAGTGACTTATAGCAACACAGATAAGTAAAACCCAGTGGTACTATGAGGCAACTCACCTGGCCTGTGTCAGTTTTGTACCTATTCTGTAAACAGTGTGCATGAAGAATAGACTGCTGGGACCATCCTGCATTTGGGATTCTTTTCTGCCAGGCTTACATGCCCCCTCTTCTCACCTTATGTTACCTCCTCCTTTCTGGCTTGCGCACCCCACTCCTGGATCTTCACAACGAAAAGTTGTCAGGTGTGTAAACTGTAGGCAGTGACAAAATGGAACTGAAGTTTGGGAATAAACAAGCTATCCATAAACCCCTGCTGGACTTGAGATTGTGTGATAAGCTCCTGACTATAGCTTCTTATCCTGGTATGGAAGATGTCTGCTTGCAACAGAACCATTAAGTATTTCCAATGGCACACCTCAGGTTTTTTTGTTTTTATTTCCTTTTTCGTCAATTTTTTAAAAATTATTCACCTATATATACTACATTAAAAACGTATGTTCCTTTGTTTACTTCGACTAACCATTTAATGGGAGACGTAACCATGGCAGCATACATTATTTTCCATTTATTTTGACACAGAAAGAGAGCAGTGTCTATATACCCACTTTCACCAATAGATGGCAGCTGTGCGGTCTAAATTAGAAGCAGATGCTGGACAACTGATGAGCGACAATGGGATGGACTGCAGTAGACACTGACCCCTTGAGGTTTTATTCATTCATTGTACTGTGACTTTTAGATAATTCTAAAGGAAATTTTTAATTATAAACCAAAACAGAGGAGAAAAACTCTCAAACTCAGCTATTTTCCCAGTTTGGCTATTTTGACCTAATCTTCCTAGTTCCCTTTTGACTTCTATACAATTCCTGGTTTAGAGAAAAAACCTTTTTGTGAGACCGAGTAAAGTAACTAGACGATCAGAAAGAGGGTGTAAAATAATTATTCCTATGTATATATTTTTCTTTCTTCTTGTAAAAATGGCACATCTTGGGTCAAATACATAAAATTAATATGTATGTCATATAAAAATAAAACACAGACTTAGAAAAACAGGTGTATTAATTTTGCTTCAAACATTAGATAACTCTTACAGCTTCACTAATGTTAAATGGTCAACAATCGATGGTATTGCTGAGTGTGTTTGGTGGAAATACCCAGTGGAACGCACACTGCAGAAAGCCAAATAGGACGCAATAGAAACAGGAAATACATCAGCGCGTTCCACGGTGGGATGCATGCCAAATACACGTGGAAATCATTTGCTACTCACCGCGAGGTATTTAAAACAAAGAGACGAACTTCACCATATAGATCTGATACCGGAGAAACTGACGGAAGCCAAGCACAGAGAGATGGACACAGGTTTCTTCAGGAAGGAAGAGATTCTTTATTGGATCACCGATCGGGACTCAGAGGGACTAGCGTCACCAAAATACAGCAAAGTCTGAGTACTGAATACATAGAGTACATTCCTTATATAGCACTGTAGCTCCTCCCACAATTAACTACACCCACACATACCCTTAACCTATTTAATAAATAGAGTCTAAACTCATCCATCCGGTCTAACCACGTGGCTCATCTGATACAAAGGAGAGGGACGCGTAATTCCAGTTCTTACATTCCTGCACCTGGTCAGTACAGTGATAACAGTATCTTAGCTACGTGTAATTAACTAACTGATACTACAAACACATATACATACATATGCCTTGTGGCAATCTTAGCCTGCTAAACTTGTATTTTACTGGAATTACATCACATTCCCCCCTTTGATGCCTCTGATATTTCACAATTACTTGAGGCATCACTTAACCTTGGTTTGCATATACCTCAGGTTACCATGAACCAGACCAGACTTATCTTATGATGTGAATCTTTTAACACTCATCTTCCTGCATTGGTTCTCCTTGATCTAGAGCCTTATACTTATATATCGCCATTATCTGTGCAGCAGCCTTCCTCTCTGCTATACTTCCTATCAGGCTTTGCACAGACCTAACTACTAAGGGTATAAGACACGGTAGGAGTAGACACAACAGTAAAATCAGTAGGACTCCACCTACCACTGCCTTAAGCCCTCCAAACCACTCATACCAGCTACCAAACCAACTACTTGGATTGTACCCTTTCCATACCTGAGTAGGCACATGCACTAGTTTAACCATATGGCTAGTAAGCTCAGCTATTGCTTGCCCTTCGTCATCTATTTGAAGACAGCAATTGCTCAGGTTAAACTTCCCACATACACCTCCCTCTACTGCCAAAAGGTAATCCAAGGCTAATCTATTTTGGTACACTGCTGTCCTCATCCTGGTATTATGCTTCGCTAGAAGATTGAGTGCTTGTGAGGTCTCATTAGTAATAATCTCAACCACCGCCTGTAATCTTATAATACGGTTGAGCATATAAATTGGGGTTCTATAACCAAAGGTACCATCTTCTGCCCACGTGGCTGGCCCATAATAATCTATGATACGCTGGGGAGGCCATTCATTATCTTCCCAGGTGCCTATCTCTAAGGGTCCCCTTTTCTTCCTATGATTCACATCATACACTTTAACACCTAAAGTCTCACCTGTTTCAATCGGTAACAAGAAGAAGGATGGTTTGAGCATACCCAACACACATGCCCCTTCCCAGTCCTGTGGCAACTCCGAATAGGCTTTCTTACCACAGATCCAGTACAAATTTGCTGGGGCTCTCCAGGTAGATGTGATGGATAAATCAAACCACACATCCTTTAAACTGGCATATCTAGCAAACGGGTTAGATGGTTCTGAGACATTTGAAGCCGACCACCAAGTTGTATTTTTAGTATCATCATCATAAGCTTTTTGCCCTAGACAAGTTAATTCTCCTACAGAAGTATTATACATTATTCCTTTCCTTGCTATGCAAACATAACCTATGATGGAGGTCTTTAATCTCCACTCAGATTTACCTCTAACACTCAAATGATAATCGGCTTGTGTAGATATTAGTTGGTCAACTGCCTCAGAACCGGACATTACTTCCTTTGCTTCCCAAGGCCATTGGTCTCCCATGTTAGTACCTCCACACACATAGCAGTTGGTAACATTAAGACTACCGGCAATACTTTCAGCTAGGTCAATGAACAGGTTTTTAGCGTTATGGGGGATCTTATTATCTATACTCATCTCTTCATAAAAGGAATGGTATACTTGATGAGTCTGGGAGGATACCGTATCAGTCTCTATTCCTATAAACAATAATGTCCCAGGATCTAAACCCGTCCCGTATATCTGAAACCCAAATAAATTTCCATACTTATCTAGGAACTTGTCGGGGTTATTAATAAGTATATGGACTGGGTTGCATTCCATAGACTTACAATAAGGGCTAGTCGGCAACTTAGTCACTATCATGTCTTTATCTACTGTCTGTCCCCAAGTCGCCCACCCCACACAAGACCAATATGGACAAAAGTTATAGTCTTTATTTGGGCATCTAGGACTCACATATTTATTTTTACTACTGGGACAAATATATTTATCATTAGACCCATACGTCCTCTCCCATCTAAGATCCCCACATACATTCCACGGTTTTCTACCACTTGATATCGCCTTACATGCATCAAATAGCAGAACACCCGAAGAATGTACGGATTCTAACACCGTCTTATTAATTAGGGTCCCCTGAGGATCTCCATTCCTGAGAGTCAACCAAATTGTACGAGGTTGATACTCTGGACTGAAGCACTTAGGTTCTCCTACTCCTAAATGGCACACACTATAGTCTATATTTAGGTATCTACATCTTGATACCTCTCCTTTACATTCGTATTGTGAATGCCAAATTAGGGTTTGGGAAATATGGTTACCTGTTCTCGTAGTCTTAATGCATACCTCACAGCTAGGAGTGTCGGTACCTCTACCTTCCTGAATATAAAAACACATATAAATAAACACAATCAAAAGCACATCTTTCGCCGTCATCCTCAGTCTTCGTCCGTGCGATGGAACCTCAGCTTCCAGGATGTGAGGGCTGCAGGGAATGGAGTTCTGCTCGTCTTCACAGGTGTCCCTTCGAGACTTTCCTGGCTTATACACTATGTGTTGGTAAGCGGACAGGCTTTATTATGGCCTTCTCACTCACACCTGTAACAATAAAATTTGTAATCCACAATAATTCCTCGTTACTCCGACTGAGTAGTGCGTTTCAACCGGATCTTGCAGGGATTCTCTGGATCTGCTGTAATTTGCCAAGAATCGACTGCTGCTGGTTTAACCCTGGAGTGATGTATCCACGGAGTTACTTCGGCTACTTTTATCGCTGTAGGGGTAGACAAAAGAACAACATAAGGACCTCTCCACTTGGGCCCTAACGGTACATTATTCCACTCTTTAATCCACACTTGGTCTCCTGGATGATAACTATGAACAGGGGGATAAATATTCACAGGTAATCTATCTTGTACCCATTTCTGTACCTCCTCCATAGTCTTACCCAACTCTACAACCTGCTGCCGGGTAATTCCTTCTCCCAACTGACTCAAGTCCCCCCTTAAGTTACCAAGTACGGGAGGTGGTCGCCCATACATGATTTCAAAAGGAGAGAGGCCCATCCTTCTGGTAGGGGTACTGCGGATTCGCAATAAAGCTATGGGTAAGAGAACGTTCCACTTAAGTTGGGTTTCCTGACACATTTTAGCCAACTGGTTCTTTATAGTTCTATTCATTCTCTCTACCTTACCAGAACTCTGGGGTCTATATGCAGTATGAAGCCTCCACTTTATACCAAGCATATGAGTCAGTTGTTGTAGGCACTGATGAACAAAAGCTGGACCATTGTCCGATCCTATAGAACAGGGTAGTCCATATCGGGGTATTATTTCTCGTAGCAGGAATCTTACAACTTCTCCTGCTTTCTCTGTACGAGTAGGACATGCTTCTACCCAGCCTGAATAGGTGCACACAATTACCAACAGGTAACGATGTCCACCCGATTTAGGCATTACTGTAAAGTCTATTTGTAGATCGGACATGGGGAGTCCCCCCATAAACTGGACTCCTGGTGGCTTTACTGGTCCTTGTCTTGCATTATTCTTAGCACACGTTACACATCTGCGTACAATGGCCTGAGTCAAGTTGGACAATCTTGGTATGTAGAAATGTTTCCTGAGAGATTCTTCAGTACTGTCTCTCCCAGAATGTGTCCCGTTGTGATAATTTTGGACAATTTCTACCGCTAGTGATGCTGGTATGACTATTCTTCCATCTTCTAGCTGATACCACTTGTTCTCCAAATACTTTCCCGGTTCAGTCTTTAACCACTCCTCTTCTTGAGCTGTATAAACTGGAGTCCATTGGGACAGTGGAGTTGGTATAAGAGCAGCTATATGCCCCACATACTCCTGTCTTCCTGATTCAGCAGCACGCTTAGCTGCACTATCTGCCATCCGATTTCCCTTGGTTACATCACCATCTCCTCTCAGATGCGCTCGACAATGTATGATACCGACTTCTTTCGGCTCCCACACTGCTTCCAATAGTTGTAGGATTTCAGCTGCGTACTTGATTTCTTTGCCTTCTGAATTCAGTAGTCCTCTTTCTTTATACAAAGCTCCGTGGGCATGAGTGGTTAAAAACGCATACTTAGAGTCCGTATAGATATTTACTCTTAAACCTTCAGCCAATTGTAACGCTCGTGTTAGTGCTATTAATTCTGCCTTTTGTGCTGATGTTCCTTTCGCCAGTGGCCGAGCTTCTATCACCTTGTCTATTGTTGTCACTGCATATCCTGCATAGCGGATCCCTTCTTTCACATAACTACTGCCGTCGGTGTAATATTGAACATCGGGGTTCTGGATGGGAAAATCACGAAGATCTGGTCTACTTGAAAATACTTCATCCATTACTTCCAAACAATCATGTTGACTTTCAGTAGGTTGCGGCAAAAGGGTAGCTGGATTTAAGGTGTTTACAGTCTCTAAATGCACTCTTGGGTTTTCACACAACATTGCTTGATACTTGGTCATACGGCTGTTACTAAACCAATGATTTCCTTTGTAATCCAACAACGTCTGTACTGCATGTGGGACTCGTACATAAAGTTCTTGACCCAGAGTGAGTTTATCGGCTTCAGCTACTAGCAGGGCGGCTGCAGCTACGGCTCTTAGACAAGGTGGAAGTCCGCTGGCCACTGCATCCAGTTGCTTAGACATGTAGGCAACAGGTCTTTGCCATGATCCCAAGTACTGTGTCAATACTCCCACAGCCATTCTTCTTTGCTCGTGTACATATAAGTAGAATGGTCGTGTGTGATCAGGTAGACCTAATGCTGGGGCACTCATCAAAGCCTTCTTCACATCTTCAAATGCCGTTTGCTGTTCTTGGGTCCATAAGAAGGGGTCGTGCTCTGTACCTTTGATGGCTGCGTACAGAGGTTTTGCCAGTATCGCATAGCTGGGAATCCATATCCTACAGAAGCCTGCTGCCCCCAAGAATTCTCGCACTTGTCTTCTATTCTTGGGTATTGGTATTTGGCAGACAGCTTCTTTTCTCTCTGGCCCCATAATCCTTTGACCTTCAGAGATATGGAATCCCAGATACTTGACAGTTGGCAAACACAACTGAGCCTTCTTCCTGGACACCTTGTATCCTGCCTTCCAGAGAATATGTAGTAGATCGTGCGTTGCTTGCTGACATTTTTCTTTTGTAACTGCTGCTATCAACAAGTCATCTACATATTGTAACAATACACATTCTCCTGGGATAGACTCGAAATCCAGTAGATCTTGACTTAGAGCTGAACCAAATAGGGTAGGTGAATTTTTAAACCCTTGGGGCAGTCTTGTCCAAGTCATTTGGCGTTTTGAGCCCGTTACAGCGTTCTCCCATTGGAAAGCGAAAATACATTGGCTTTCTGCGGCAATTCGGAGGCAAAAGAAGGCATCTTTGAGATCTAAGACTGTGAAGTAAGTAGCCCCGCCCGGAATTAAAGCAAGCAGGTTATATGGATTGGGTACAACTGGATGTATGCTAACAACCGCATCATTGACTGCTCTTAAGTCCTGTACAGGTCGATACTCATCTGTACCGGGCTTTTGAACAGGCAGCAATGGGGTGTTCCAGGGGGAAGTACAGAATTTTAGGATACCATACCGTATGAACTTATCCAGATAGGATTGGATGTTCTTCTTAGCCTTCTGCGGAATGTGATATTGTCTTAGGCTCACTGGATAAACCCCATGTTTCAGTTCAATTTTTATTGGTGGAATATTGCGGGCCAGTCCTGGTGGGTTGTTCTCTGCCCAAACTCCTGGTATGTTAAACAATGTCTCATCACTCCTAGGGTTTTGGCTAGTCAACACTGTATAAAGTCGCCACTCTTCTTCCTTTGGTACGGATAAAGTCATAATACCTGAAGGTCCATTAAACTTTAAGGATGTTGTTCCATTTGGTAGGAACGTAATCTGCGCTTGTAATTTTGATAGCATATCACGTCCCAGCAATTGGACTGGACATTCAGGCATATAAAGGAATTGGTGTTTTACTACGTGGCCTCCCAATGTACAGAGTCGACTTTTAAGAACCGGTTTTTCAGCACTTCTTCCAGTTGCTCCTATCACAGTAATAGTCCTTCCAGATGGAGGAGCAACTAGATTAGTCACCACTGAATGTTCAGCACCAGTGTCGATCATGAACGCACTCCTTTTCCCCCCTATTGATACATCGACCATAGGCTCCGCTCGACCAAGGGGGATGGAGCCCGGTCGGTATCAATAGTCCTCCATGACAGTGTCAGCCAATCCTACAAAGTCCCTACCTTCTCTATCGCGGGACCTTTGCGCTGCTGGAATATACCTGTCTTCCCTAACACTTCCTCTGTTCCCATTACTCCCTCTATAACCATTACTCCCTCCGGGGCCTCCTCTACCTCTCGCTCTACCTCTAAAGTTTCCGTAGCCTGCCCTGGGTTGGTCTCTCTCGTACTGCTCTCTTTGCGGACATTCGTTCCTCCAATGCCCTTCTTCCTTGCAATACGCGCATTGATCCCTACTCAAAGGCTCCCTACTCCATCTATTATTGCCTCTATCTGGGCCCCGTTTATCTACGCCTGCGATCGCTACCGCTAGCATATCAGCCTTTTTACGCATCTTGCGCTCTTCCTCTTTCTTACTTTCTGTATCCCTGTTCATATAGACCTTATTTGCTACCTCCATTAGTTGGGTGATGGACATACCTGCAAACCCTTCTAACTTTTGTAGCTTGCGCTTAATATCTCCGTATGCTTGGCTGACAAAGGCGGAGTTAACCATTCGGGAATTGTCTGCGTCTTCCGGATTAAAGGGGGTATACAAGCGGTATGCCTCCAATAATCGGTCATAAAAGACACTGGGCGCTTCATCGCTTTTCTGGATCACCTCAACTGTCTTCGACATGTTAATGGCTTTCTTTCCTCCGGCTTTCATGCCAGCAATTATAGCGTCTCTATAGGCTCTGAGTTGAACCATATCAGCACCATTTACGTTCCAATCGGGATCGGTGTTGGGATAGTGTGTCGCGGCCCATGCTGCTGGATTGGCTTGGTTCAAAGCACGGGCTCTATCCTCTAATGCTTTAATGGCTGCTTGATTTATTCTTGTCCTTTCCTCATTGTTAAATAAAGTCATTAGTAACTGCTGGCAATCAGCCCATGTCGGATTATGCGTCTGTACTATTGAGGTGAACAGATCAGTCATAGCTTGTGGTTTCTCAGTATACGAGGAATTATGGGTCTTCCAGTTTAAAAGATCGGTTGTGGTAAATGGGACATATACGAAGACTGGGTCAGCGTGTGCCATTTGACCTGCGGCATCGATATAAGCTGACCCGGGATTCAGACGAAGAGGCATCTGATAGTGCTTTAATTGTTGGGCACCAGTCAACTGTCGGGTTTGGATGGGGCTACGTAGAGAGGCGTCAGTCATGGGTTCCGGTCGGGGAGAGATAGGGTATGGGGATGTGGGAGGTCGGTTTTGGGAAAAGGTCGTAAATAAAACACTTCGAGCCGAGCTAGATGAAGCTTGACCGGAAGTCTGAAGTGGCGCCAAATCAGGATATTCGTTTCTAATGGGGGTGGATTCTGGTTCCGGAAGGGGAGATTTAGTACGAGGGGGGTGGATCCTGTACTGGAGGAGGAAGCGGAAGTGGATGAGGGTAATGAGGGGAGGGGTGCAGGACTTCCTGCGTTTGCGTCACTTCTTCTTAACGGAAAGTAAGGGGGCGGCAAAGGGATCTCGGACTCAGGGGGCGTGTCCAAAATGGGCCTAACACCAGTCCTAGTGGACGAGCAAGTCCTAGCTACCATGAGGCGACACTGCTCCTCGTGGCATGTCTGGAGCCATTTTGGCGAGTCATTTACGGCCTGTCTCCAACAGTCAATATAAGGAAACTGGCCGTAAAGTTCAGGCCTACCCGATACAGCCACGTGTAAGCGCTGTACCAGAGTTGGATCCAAACTGCCACGTGGCGGCCATGCCGCAACCAAAGTAGGCCACTCCCTAGTACACAAAGTGACCAAACGTACAGGAGACATCTTTACCCCAAAATCACAAACTTTGAATCCCTTTTTAAAATTCTTAACCATACATCCTAAGGGATCCGGAATCGTTGACTGCGACGCACCCATACTTAACAATGGAACGTCGTCGACAACGAATACTATACACGCGTACTATTCAACAGTCACACCCGTTTCCTCTGGCAACAGCACCACGTGGTACGGTTACCAAGTGAAACGTACACAATAACAATAAACACTCAGGGAATTCCCGTACACACACAGCTGTTACACCAGTCACTATATAATCAATATTATGCCCTTTGGCGTAACTATACAGTCACCCACGCTATAATTCTCTATATACGAATTACCCGTCTATAACACACCCAAGTAACATCGTCTTTTACAAATAGCGGTTACAGTACGGTTAGCATAGGTCAAAGCACAAGTTAAGGTCACAATACAATTATTAGTGGTTATGGTGTTAAACATGCAATGGACGACAATGATTAGTACTTATTATATAATGTCAGTAAATATACAGGGTTATGGTACCGTGCACTATAATACAGCAACACACTATTAACACTCTCGCTAGACGGCTGAGCTCGCGCTATCTAACAAGATATACACTTTACTAAAACAATCGTTAACACATTTACAATTCCCAACTAAACTATTGGCCAGTACCTTGAATGGACTACCTAAAACTATATACACCCGTTTTGGTTAGCCACACTGCCCAATCACCACATATATAGCGAGCTAGAGAACCGAATTTACACAGGCGCCTCTTAGTCGCACTATCAAAAGTCTAGTGGGTTCCAAATTTACACGCCTTCCCACTTAGCCCAGATAGGATGAGAACTAGCGAACCGAATTTACACAGGCGCCGCTTAGTCTCCCGGTCCCTCCGACCTAGCGAACGTAATATACACCCTAGAACGCTAGTCTAGACAAGACACCGGTGTCCGGCTAGGGCTATTTACACCAGGACCCCGCCTGACTAACCAAATCAAACGGTCTGACTAAAGAGCGTTCGATCGAGCGGTGCGCCTTCGCTCCTTCCCTCCGACAGAGGGGGCAGATACACAGATTCAAAACCCCTTTGGGCCTACCGCACAATCGGTATACCCCTAGTGGGTCCTGCCGTCTAAAACAGCAGTTGTCTTACCTCCTCGTTCCTGAACCTGAGTTCACACTCATCGACGGGGACACCCCAGCACTTCTCACGTAGAGGCCGATGATCTCCTGGACAACAGACCAGTGGCGCCGAGACGAAGGGAGGTCCACGCAGAAGTTCAGGGGTGCAGCCGTAGAGAACGTGGGCAAAGATAGACCGTCTCACGCCTCTGCCTCTCAGCTACCGTTGAACGATGAGTTTCCCGGCCAATGCACCAAATGATACCGGAGAAACTGACGGAAGCCAAGCACAGAGAGATGGACACAGGTTTCTTCAGGAAGGAAGAGATTCTTTATTGGATCACCGATCGGGACTCAGAGGGACTAGCGTCACCAAAATACAGCAAAGTCTGAGTACTGAATACATAGAGTACATTCCTTATATAGCACTGTAGCTCCTCCCACAATTAACTACACCCACACATACCCTTAACCTATTTAATAAATAGAGTCTAAACTCATCCATCCGGTCTAACCACGTGGCTCATCTGATACAAAGGAGAGGGACGCGTAATTCCAGTTCTTACATTCCTGCACCTGGTCAGTACAGTGATAACAGTATCTTAGCTACGTGTAATTAACTAACTGATACTACAAACACATATACATACATATGCCTTGTGGCAATCTTAGCCTGCTAAACTTGTATTTTACTGGAATTACATCACAGATCGAAGTGTAGAGGAAGTCCTATACCAAGGACGAAACGCGTTTGGATAACCTAGGACTATCAGAGACATTTTATTCTACTTTTTATTTAGTTTTATTGGCATGTTTTTATGGGTTTTTTTTTTTGTTTATTGGACTGTACCTTCTACTTAAGAAGCAGATCCCTATACACTATACCACCGCTGTGGAGATATGCCTGTTTACTTCTTTTAAAAGTGTAAGTGCAATACCATTACATTTTATTACTGTTTTGACTTTTTCCTATTGTATTACGCTATGTACTGTTTGTAATTTCTGGCTTTAGAATCTCTACTTTATCCTGGATGCATTGTACCAGGGTTGCATTTCATTCATATAGCAGGTTGTTTTCCCATTTTTACTGTGTACACCAGTGTTTGGTGGTTTTCCTTTTATCTTTTCACATACATAACACTCAGCCTCTTTCACACAAAAAATTCAGTCATCAAGCGCAACACTCTAATAGCACACACAGACACACTCTCCCCACCCGCATACAGCTCTCAGCCTCGCCCACCCACAAGACTCAGCAATATTGTGGCCCTATGCAATGCTAATTTGGCTCTGCGGTGCCGACAACGCCGCTAAAGCATTACCGGCATGGTCCTAGTGCCCACACTGTGCTGGCTGGGGACATATCCCTAATGAGCTCTGAAGAAGGAAACCAGAAAGCCAACCTGGGACAATGGGCCAGAACTCAAAACACAGACTGTCCCTCTGAAAACAGTAGCCCATTCCCAAGCCACCTTATGTGTCTCATTCTCCCTACGCCCCTCCATGTGTCTCATCAACCCCGCCATCTACTCCATTTGTCTGATTCCTCTCCCCCCGCTCCTCCATGTGTCTCATCTCATTTGTGACATCATCAAAATAGCGAATGGCCCATAGGGAAAGCATTGAATTGGCTAAAATCGGCACGGGGACGGGGCCAAATACAATTTTGGGCAATCAGGAAATCCTCATAGAGATGCATTGAATCAATGCATCTCTATGAGGAAAATTCAGCAAACGATGAAGGGCAGTGCTGCTTACTGTGCAGCCCTGAGGCAGGAAGCCCCTCCAGTGGCCATCTAAGGAGTGGCCACTTGGAGGTGTCCCTAGAGGCAATGTAAACACTACTTTTTCCCTGAAAAGGCAATGTTTACATAAAAATGCCCGAAGGGAGCTATTATACTCACCAGAACAACTACATAGTGGTCTGGGTGCCAGGTCTCTCAGGTTTTAACCCTTCAGATGCAAACATAGCAGTTTCAGAGAAACTGCTATGTTTACATTGCAGGGTTAAGCCATCCTCTAGTGGCTGTCTTCTGGACAGCCACTGGAGGCGCATCTGAGACGCTGGAGGCATATTATGCCTCCATCGTGCAGAGCGTCCATAGGAAAGCATTGAGAAATGCTTTCCTATGGACATTTTGAATGCGCACGCGGCACTTGCCGCACATGCGCATTCGGCTCCGCTGACGTGGGACGGGGGAGCTGACGTCGGCAGGGGAGGAGAGGTCACCAGCGCCGAGGGAGCCCGGCGCTGGAATAAGTTCAGCGCCAAGGGAGGGGGACCCTCTGGGCACTACAGTGTCAAGAAAACAAAGATCCTTTAAGCTGTAGTTGTTCTGGTGACTATAATGTCCTTTTAAATTCATTTTTTAGTGACCCTGCCAGTGAATGTTATACTCTGGCAATACCACCAGCATCCACTAGAGGGCGCCGCTCTGTTTTACAACACCTGCGCCATTAGTGGCTGCTTCCTGGACCGCACTCTATACTCTGCGCTTCCTGTCACGTGATTCTGGTAATCATCTTGTTCCTGAGCAACTGCCTGGGAGCTGAGAGCGCCATCCTGAATAGACACGGGAGGCGTTATATAGAGATCGCACCACAAGGAACCCAACACCCAGCACAGGGGGCGAGAGCGGGCCTTGGAGAGACACCACTGCCAATCAATCCAGATCAGGAGGAGCAAAGATTGAGAGTATCGTGCCAGAGCACAGTGAATAGCAGGTACACTGAGCACAATGAGTGGATGGCATGCATAGTGCAGGAGGGTACAGGTGGCATACAGAAGGACATAGTGCAGGCAGTAGAGGGGGCAAGCATAATGCAGGGATGGCATGCATGGTGCAGGAGGGTACAGGTGGCATGAATAGTGAAGGAAATAAAGGGGGCAAGCATAGTGCAGGAGGTACAGGTGGCATGCATAGTGCAGGAGGGTACAGGTGGCATACAGAAGGGCAAATAAAGGGGGCATGCATAGTGCAGGAGGGTACAGGTGGCATACAGAAGGACATAGTGCAGGCAGTAGAGGGGGCAAGCATAATGCAGGGATGGCATGCATGGTGCAGGAGGGTACAGGTGGCATGAATAGTGAAGGAAATAAAGGGGGCAAGCATAGTGCAGGAGGTACAGGTGGCATGCATAGTGCAGGAGGGTACAGGTGGCATACAGAAGGGCAAATAAAGGGGGCATGCATAGTGCAGGAGGGTACAGGTGGCATACAGAAGGGCAAATAAAGGGGGCATGCATAGTGCAGGAGGGTACAGGTGGCATACAGAAGGGCATAGTGCAGGCAGTAGAGGGGGCAAGCATAATGCAGGGATGGCATGCATGGTGCAGGAGGGTACAGGTGGCATGAATAGTGAAGGAAATAAAGGGGGCAAGCATAGTGCAGGAGGTACAGGTGGCATGCATAGTGCAGGAGGGTACAGGTGGCATACAGAAGGGCAAATAAAGGGGGCATGCATAGTGCAGGAGGGTACAGGTGGCATGCATAGTGCAGGAGGGTACAGGTGGCATGCATAGTGCAGGAGGGTACAGGTGGCATACAGAAGGGCAAATAAAGGGGGCATGCATAGTGCAGGAGGGTACAGGTGGCATACAGAAGGGCATAGTGCAGGCAGTAGAGGGGGCAAGCATAATGCAGGGATGGCATGCATGGTGCAAGAGGGTACAGGTGGCATGAATAGTGAAGGAAATAAAGGGGGCAAGCATAGTGCAGGAGGTACAGGTGGCATACAGAAGGGCAAATAAAGGGGGCATGCATAGTGCAGGAGGGTACAGGTGGCATGCAGAAGGGCAAATAAAGGGGGCATGCATAGTGCAGGAGGGTACAGGGGGCATGCATAGTGCAGGAGGGTACAGGTGGCATACAGAAGGGCAAATAAAGGGGGCATGCATAGTGCAGGAGGGTACAGGTGGCATACAGAAGGGCATAGTGCAGGCAGTAGAGGGGGCAAGCATAATGCAGGGATGGCATGCATGGTGCAGGAGGGTACAGGTGGCATGAATAGTGAAGGAAATAAAGGGGGCAAGCATAGTGCAGGATGGTACAGGTGGCATGCAGAAGGGCAAATAAAGGGGGCATGCATAGTGCAGGAGGGTACAGGTGGCATGCATAGTGCAGGAGGGTACAGGTGGCATACAGAAGGGCAAATAAAGGGGGCATGCATAGTGCAGGAGGGTACAGGTGGCATACAGAAGGGCATAGTGCAGGCAGTAGAGGGGGCAAGCATAATGCAGGGATGGCATGCATGGTGCAGGAGGGTACAGGTGGCATGCATAGTACAGGTGGCATGAATAGTGAAGGAAATAAAGGGGGCATGCATAGTGCAGGAGGTACAGGTGGCATGCATAGTGCAGGAGGTAGAGGTGGCATGAATAGTGAAGGAAATAAAGGGGGCAAGCATAGTGCAGGAGGTACAGGTGGCATGCATGGTGCAGGATGTAGATGTGGTATGCATAGTGCAAGAGGTAGATGAGACAGGTTGCATTCATAGTGCAGGAGTTACATGTATACTGCATGGATGTAAGGAGGTACAGGTGATACAGATAACATACATGCATGGTACAGGTATAGATAACCTGCATGCATGGTGCTGGAATGGGAGAAGATAGAGTTGCATTCATAGTGCAAAAGTTAGAAAGGTAGAGTTGGCATTATAATGTAGGACAAGCATGTCAAACTGAAAGGCTAGCACGGGCCACATAAACAAGGTTTATGCTTACGTGGGCCGCAAAAAACAAAACCTTACATTTTCATAGAAACATGGGTTTGTTTTGAAAAGCTGCATCCCCCTCTGTACTAAATCCCAGTCCCACCCCCTCTGTACTAAATCCCAGTCCCACCCCCTCTGTACTAAATCCCAGTCCCACCCCCTCTGTACTAAATCCCAGTCCCACCCCCTCTGTACTAAATCCCCTTTCCCCCTCCCTCTGTACTAAATCCCCTTTCCCCCTCCCTCTGTACTAAATCCCCTTTCCCCCTCCCTCTGTACTAAATCCCCTTTCCCCCTCCCTCTGTACTAAATCCCCTTTCCCCCTCCCTCTGTACTAAATCCCCTTTCCCCCTCCCTCTGTACTAAATCCCCTTTCCCCCTCCCTCTGTACTAAATCCCCTTTCCCCCTCCCTCTGTACTAAATCCCCTTTCCCCCTCCCTCTGTACTAAATCCCCTTTCCCCCTCCCTCTGTACTAAATCCCCTTTCCCCCTCCCTCTGTACTAAATCCCCTTTCCCCCTCCCTCTGTACTAAATCCCATTTCCCCCTCCCTCTGTACTAAATCCCCTTTCCCCTTCCCTCTGTACTAAATCCCATTTCCCCCTCCCTCTGTACTAAATCCCATTTCCCCCTCCCTCTGTACTAAATCCCATTTCCCCCTCCCTCTGTACTAAATCCCATTTCCCCCTCCCTCTGTACTAAATCCCATTTCCCCCTCCCTCTGTACTAAATCCCCTTTCCCCCTCCCTCTGTACTAAATCCCATTTCCCCCTCCCTCTGTACTAAATCCCATTTCCCCCTCCCTCTGTACTAAATCCCATTTCCCCCTCCCTCTGTACTAAATCCCATTTCCCCCTCCCTCTGTACTAAATCCCATTTCCCCCTCCCTCTGTACTAAATCCCCTTTCCCCCTCCCTCTGTACTAAATCCCCTTTCCCCCTCCCTCTGTACTAAATCCCCTTTCCCCCTCCCTCTGTACTAAATCCCCTTTCCCCCTCCCTCTGTACTAAATCCCCTTTCCCCCTCCCTCTGTACTAAATCCCAGTCTCCCCCTCCCTCTGTACTAAATCCCAGTCTCCCCCTCCCTCTGTACTAAATCCCAGTCTCCCCCTCCCTCTGTACTAAATCCCAGTCTCCCCCTCCCTCTGTACTAAATCCCAGTCTCCCCCTCCCTCTGTACTAAATCCCAGTCTCCCCCGACCCCGTACTAAATCCCAGTCTCCCCCCCCGTACTAAATCCCAGTCTCCCCCTCCCCCTGTACTAAATCCCAGTCTCCCCCTCCCCCTGTACTAAATCCCAGTCTCCCCCTCCCCCTGTACTAAATCCCAGTCTCCCCCCGTACTAAATCTGTCCCCCCCTGTACTAAATCTGCCCCCCCCTGTACTAAATCTGCCCCCCCTGTACTAAATCCCAGTCTCCCCCCCCTGTACTAAATCCCAGTCTCCCCCCCCCCCCCGTACTAAATCCCAGTCTCCCCCCCCGTACTAAATCCCAGTCTCCCCCCCCGTACTAAATCCCAGTCTCCCCCCCCCGTACTAAATCCCAGTCTCCCCCCCCCGTACTAAATCCCAGTCTCCCCCCCCGTACTAAATCCCAGTCTCCCCCCCCGTACTAAATCCCAGTCTCCCCCCCCGTACTAAATCCCAGTCTCCCCCCCCCCCCCCCGTACTAAATCCCAGTCTCCCCCCCCCCCGTACTAAATCCCAGTCTCCCCCCCCTGTACTAAATCCCAGTCTCCCCCCCATGTACTAAATCCCAGTCTCCCCCCCCCCCATGTACTAAATCCCAGTCTCCCCCCCCCCTCTGTACTAAATCCCAGTCTCCCCCCCTCTGTACTAATCCCAGTCTCCCCCCCTCTGTACTAAATCCCAGTCTCCCCCCCCCCTGTACTAATCCCAGTCTCCCCCCCCCCCTCCTCTGTACTAAATCCCAGTCTCCCCCCCTCCTCTGTACTAAATCCCAGTCTCCCCCCCCCCCTCCTCTTTACTAAATCCCAGTCTCCCCCCCTCCTCTGTACTAAATCCCAGTCTCCCCCCCCCCCCGTACCAGATACCAGTCTCCCCCCCTGTACTAAATCTTAGTCTCTCCCCCCCCCGTACTAAATCCCAGTCTCTCCCCCCCCCCTGTACGAAATCCCAGTCCTGTCCCCCCCCCTCTGTACTAATTCAGCCGTCCCCCCGTCCCCCTCCATACTAAATCCCAGCACCTCCCTGTATTAGGGATCAACCAATAGTGATTTTTAGAGCTGATACCGAAAATCTGTGAACTTTCAGGCGGATAGACGATAGCTCACCGATATTCTGTACATTTACTGTTTTGAGGGGGGAATTTTTTTTTGCAAATCTTTCTTTTTTTTATTTTTTATTAAGTGGTAAATGTACAAAATACACATGCCAGTCAGATTTTTTGGATGTTTTCAAGAATATTTCTGTGTGTGTGTGTAGTTGATGTAGTGTGTGTGTAAATATGTGCGGTAGGAACCCCCCATTCCCAGGGACTTCTCCTCTCGGGCTGAGTAATTTTGGCTTTAGTAAGCATGGCAAACTTGGGGCTCGCTCGGCCGCAAAAATATTCATCGTGGACCGCGAGTTTGACATGCTTGATGTAGGAGGTGATATGCATGTACACGTGAATCCTACATACGGCAGTCCATTTTTTATTTTCATGCACTATCTCGCATCACATTGGAGGGATATTTGTTGAGCAAAACAGTAGATCTGACTACCACCGATACTAGAGAGAAAGCAAATTAATATTAACTATGTCTTAATGGGGTGTTTGTTTAGTTTGCTGTTTACTTTTTACTATGTAGAAAATATATTATCAACAAATTGCATTCAAAACGTATATACCAAGCAATACTGAGAAATGTAAACATTTTTTTTCTTCTTCGTTGGAGATCTAATGGAGACATGCGATCAGGAAAGCTCGGAGACGGCAGAGGGAACAATGAATGTTAATGTAGACTATTTACAGCAGCTTAAAGATCTTGATATTCCTGAAGAAGAGGCCAAAAAGGTAAAATATTTATTCACTTTTTTTTTTATATATATATATATATAATTGTTGTGTATTGAATCATTTGTATGTTCAAGACAGACTAAGCTGTATTATCTGATCACCCTTCATTCCTTTCTTTCTTCTGTTTAGGCACTTATTCTAACTGGAAATGTCTCTGCAGAAGAGGCTGCCATATTTTATTTTGACAGTCTAGAGGACCAGAATCCAGTAAGTAATTTAATTTACACATAATAAACTAAATGGGCTTACTCAAACCAGTAACTGGGGGATAATTAAAGGTGAATTGCATATTTTAGGCTAAAGGTTAAAAAAAAAAAAAAAAAAAAACAACTGGACCCAGTATGTGCATTTATTTTTAATTTTCACCTTGTCTTTGTGTGTAGAGGAAAAAACAAAGAATAGTGTAAATTAGGGTTACCGGTAATTCGATTAATTTAAGAGGAAGATGCACTCCACTGTATTTGTAAAACAAAATATTACATCTCATTGAGAAGGGTGGAAGGTATCTTAACATACCTGCCACTTCTTTTTTTTATTTATTTTTTTATTCTTTATTTTTGTGGTGCATTCAATGGGTACAAACTCTTGTAATGCCACAACAGCAGTAACAAGAAAGGTGGAGAACATAGTTTTACATACATATGGCATAGATGATTACTGCACACATTTTTATAGGAATTAGCATAGTCACAGGCTTATCTACCGTGTCTAGAGTATATGCAAAGGTGTGTCACCGTTGGCGAACTAGACATAATGGTAATCATACTTAAGTGCGTTACATAACAGGTATTTAACTAGCATGCTTTTGTACTTAGGAGAGGTTTATAAAACATATATACATATACAGTGCCCCTTAGACGAGACAGCGGGTCCGGGTGTAAGCCGACCAAGTGTGTTGTGATAAAGCAATTAGGTGAGCATTTAAAGCTATTTATCTGGTATACAGGCTCAGAAAGTATTGTACTGAACTGGAGATCTAAGAGGGTGTGATCTAATCTGCTCAAAGTTTAAGATGGTTAGGTTAAGACATTTCAAAACTCTAATGCAGCAAGACATACTAATAGGTTTGAGTAGTCTCATGAGCCAACTCGAGATGCTACCCTCAACTTTTAGGTGGTAGTCCCCCCACATCTATATGCAGAAACACTTCTGCCCCCTTAACTTGCAGCGTCCATGTTTATCAGGAGGACCGGAGTGTCCGTGCCGATATCAGCCGATGCCCTGCGGGGGGGATCCAGAGTCCCGTGGTACTATCTGGGATGTGCTCAGGGGTATACCCGAGTGGGGGTCTGCCTCTGTACAGTGCTGGCATAAAGGATTCGATGCGGTCTGTTCAGGCCCCCTCAGCCGTGTCCAGTTCTGTAGACGCCTCAGAGTTGCTTTTTCATGCCGTGTAAGTTGGTCTAAGTTTGCCGGGCGGTTTCTGTGGCTTCTCGCTGTCGGCAATTTCAGTCGCTTGGGCTTGCGGACTCTTCGTCTCTGCCTTTCGCGGCTCGGTTTGTGAGTTCTGGTTGCTCGTGGGGGTGCACGCTCTTGTTGGGAGATTACCGGCAATTCTGCAGCAGGTTTATATGCCCCAGCCTGTTGCTCCCTAGATGTTATTGTCATCCAGAACTTGGCGATTACTTTGTCTAGCTTGGCCTCGAGGTCAGGCTTCTCCATGTTCAGGACGCACGTGGCGGCCATGTTGCCTAGCTTTGATTCTTCCCGCTGCTCACAGGGTTTCACCGTAGGGGTACATGCGGGAAGGTTGCCTCTCTGGGTTGGACCGGGATAACCCCTGTCGGTCCGGGGGGGGGGAGCAGGGCATCGGTGGGACCGTCCCTCCAGTGCATGGGCGAGGAGAACGGCCGCCTCTCCCCGCTCCCACCATGGGCTTCCGACCTTACACACACTCAGTAAGGGTATCAGGCTTGTCACCAGTTCGCCCCTGATGTAGGTGGCGCACCCCGGTATCGTTTTTATCTCGATTGTGGCAAGTATTTGTCGAAAAGTGGCAAGTATAGCGGGAGCCCAGCTTACATGCGACTTCTCAGCTTGCTGGCTTGGCCCCGCCCCTCATACCTGCCACTTCTGTTAGCTCTGATATGAAAATCTTACTCTATCTAGCAGGTATTTTATAATATAGGTTAACTAAATTACGAAATTAATATTCACAAAAATGTCAATTTGAAATTATAACCTTAAATACCAAGTATAAAATAGACTTTACACTCATTGCTTCCTTTTTATTAATTATCAAAATAATTTATTTAATGAGGCTGAACAAACTAGTTTAGTACAATGAAAAGTTACATTGATTAAATGAAAAGATGACCCTTTCTAATGTAATAGAAATGGCACCTCTTATATGTATATCATGTTGCCAATCCTTTATTTGAAGATGTGGTGTCCTGCAGAGTGTTCCAATAAGAGAGAGAAGACGACATTTTACAAAGACTTAACTAGTCTTCTATTCTCTACCTTTGATACTCAGTCCATCCCATCTCATGTGATGTTGCTTAAGACCACATGGCTTCCTCCAGGGTAAAAGGGGTATGGGGTAGAGAGGGGGTAATATGTTTCAGTTGGTATCTCCATACTGACCAGTTGCTTCTTACTAGGGCATTACATAAAACTACAATCCTGTAACTGATCACAGGGTAACTAGCCATTGCAGTCCTTCTACAATGTGCTAATCAAATAGAATGTATGCAGAAAGCTTGTTCTCTTCTTGTCATATTTATAGTTAAATCCCCCCTCTCATAATATTGTAAAGCGCTACGGAATCTGTTGGCGCTATATAAATGGCAATAATAATAATGACTATAGCAGAATTTGAGGTGCTTGCATTGGTTTTACTAACTCTGTGAAGCTTACTGAAATAGAAGCAAACCTCACTGGCTGTCAGTTTCTGTCTCCAATTCTAAAAGTGCAGATTTCTATTGAAGTCAGCACATTTTTTCTAAATGGTCAAAACAAGAGACTCCAAGTTTTTTGTGTGTCTGGAGTTTTTCTGTAAGGCTAAAATATATGAACATTCTCCAACTTGGTTTTATTTGCAGCCATGATGTTTGACCTAAAATGTGAATATCGCTGTCAATTCTAAAGAATTCATAATGAATCATGCTTGTGGTTTGTACGTATGTTTTGCATTTAATTTCCTAAACTAAAAATTACAAATGTCACATGGATCTAATCGTTAAAGGGACACTATAGTCACCTGAACAACGTTAGCTTAATGAAGCAGTTTTGGTGTATAGAACATGCCCCTGCAGCCTCACTGCTCAATCCTCTGCCATTTAGGAGTTAAATCCCTTTGTTTATGAGCCCTAGTCACACCTCCCTACATGTGACTTGCACAGCCTTCCATAAACACTTCCTGTAAAGAGAGCCCTATTTAGGCTTTCTTTATTGCAAGTTTTGTTTAATTAAGATTTTCTTATCCCCTGCTATGTTAATAGCTTTCTAGACCCTGCAAGAGTCTCCTGTATGTGATTAAAGTTCAATTTAGAGATTGAGATACAATTATTTAAGGTAAATTACATCTGTTTGAAAGTGAAACCCGTTTTTGTTTTTTTCATGCAGGCTCTGTCAATCATAGCCAGGGGAGGTGTGGCTAGGGCTGCATAAACAGAAACAAAGTGATTTAATTCCTAAATGACAGTGAATTGAGCAGTGAAATTGCAGGGGAATGATCTATACACTAAAACTGCTTTATTTAGGTAAAGTAATTTAGGTGACTATAGTGTTCCTTTAAACGCTGAATTTGATTGTGCAGAATTGGCTGATCAAATGAATCCTGTTGCTGCCGTTCATTTAAAAATATCTCAACTGTAAAACAAACTCGTTTTCCTGGCACTATAGTGCCCTGAGGGTGCCCCCACACTAAGGGTCCCATTCCTGTGGAGCTGAAGGAGGAGGAAGGGGTTAATCCCTTACCTTTTTTCCAGCGCCGGGCTCCCTCGGCGCTGGGACTCTCCTCCCTCTTCTGACGTCACCGTCTGAATGCGCATGCACGGCAAGAGCATTCTCAATGCTTTCCTATGGACGCTGGCGTCTTCTCACTGTGAAAATCAGTGAGAAGCGCCTCTAGCGGCTGTCAATGAGACAGCCACTAGAGCCTGGATTAACCCATAGGTAAACAAGTGGGTAAAAGGATTAATTTAACTGCCTAATGCTAGAATTTTATTTCAAGACGTGGAGGCTTAAATTGTGCGTAACTCTCTTTACTTAAACACAGCAGCAAAGAAAAAACTCAATAAAACGTGGTTTAGTCAAGAATAGAAAAATATCATTACATGTGTAATATTTCTATTTGTTTTGCTCTTTTAATGCATTGTACATTTTTTAGGAAGGGGATGAAGATCAAAACTATTACAAAATGGTGTTTGTGGTGAATATGGAGCTGCCAATGGGCGTGGGAAAGGTAACTCTTTTTTATTTTGCTGTTCTGTTAATACACAATACAGAGTATATAGATATAGGATCCTTCTACTTTGGAATTACATGATCCCTGGTTTCCTAAGCCGTAAGAAACAGCTGACAGCCACACATTACCGTTCCCAGTTATACAGGAACTAAGCATTAGAACCCTCCCCCCCCCCCCGTTGTTGTTTTTGTATACATTACTATTATTGTTGTTAACCATATTTGAATTGGTGTTTACAGCAAATCATAGATTGTACAACGACTATCCACCATACTGCATAATCTGGTGTTTCAACAGATATTGCTACATTTGGTGGTTCAGCACACAGATAATCAGTGTGCTATAACACATTCTTGAGAACATGTACTAAAACCACACGTTATTAGTTTGTAAAGGCAGATCAAGCACATTCATTACCCAGTAGTTCACCTGATAATCCAAAATGGAAGCAGGTTTTACGAGTCAGCTCAATGGTGACTTACTGTATAATTTTATTTATAATTTATAAATGATTTGTTTAAAGACCCACTAGTCTTTGTTCTTCAATAAAAATCTTTCTGGTACAAGCAAATTTTATCTTGCCTTCAAAGTCTGGAATAAGCACTAAATACCATTTAGCCACTGATTTGTATTTTTTTTTTCTTTCAATCACCAATTAAGTTGGGAAAAACAATGGAGGAAATACAGTATTAATCATTTAGAGGTGTCTGCCACAGTAGAAATGCTTAAGTTAAAAATAGCATATGAGGATCTAATTCTGTTTATGGCTGAGCTCAAACACATGTTCTCAGATCCTTCCCACTGACAAAAAAAAAATAGATTGTGTTGACAAGCTACAGTGTGAGAGATGCATAGAGGGGAGCAGTGGTGTTGCCATGGTAACTGGCATAGCACTGCTTTTTTTTTTTTTTTCCTCTGTTTCTACATTATTAGTGAAACAGAGAAAACGGATTCCTGAATATTGTAAATGCCAATGCAGGAAAATAACAATAATACAAAACCTGGTTTATTCACCATTATGCATCCTATAGTTTGGCTATTTTAGTGTAGGGGCAATTGTTCTTGAAGAATGGCAGCACACTGTGTTTTGGGGCTGTGAGGTATGAGATGTAAGTGCCTCACTAAAAATGGTATGAAATGTCCGTGGTGTTCTATTTTAAATTTGTAACCATAGAAGACATTGCCAATCTCATCGAACCATTAAAATATGTTAAAGAGGGAAAAACATTGTATTTCTCTCGCCAATTCTATATCATTTTGTGGAGAAAACTCTCACTTGCTGATGGGCTTCCCGACACAGTGCTGCAGTTAAAAGCACTAATGATGAGAGGAATGACATGGTGGGCTAGTGCCAGGGAAATAGCAGATTCACAGCTGTTACAGAATTCTAACTGTTAATGTAACGTCACCAACTGTGAGATTGTAAAGCATTGTGGGAGTTGTAGTTATTCAACAGATGGGATCCCTGTTCTTTCCACCCCCATATTAGTACATTTATTTGATTTTGATATACATGAGATGTAACTGTTATGTATGTTATAGACCAAAACATGTGTGACACGTCATGATTCCCTTTTATTCCAGAAGTTTGGTCCTTAAGGGGTTAAGGTTAAGCATATATTTTTTTTTACAATTATGATATCAAGCTTGTTATATGTTTACAAAAAAAAAAAAATTGTTTTGTTTCCCTTATAAATGCATGATTTTGAGGTATTACAAAGATTCTGTATACAATTAAAAGGTGAATACTGCTCCCCGGTGGAGGTGGATGTAGCAATTAATTTGCAGTCCCAGAGCTCTCTTATGTGAGGAACTGCAAGTGTTCAATACCGTATATATTAAAATTAACAGGCTACCAACATAGCAATCATAAACGTTTTATATGGGACATAAATCCAAATACTAGATTTCAACCTCAATGTACGACTGAGGATATTGGGGCCAAAACACATGTCCTATCCCTGTAGGCCCAAATAAAGATATTTTTCTGCAATATACATTTTGGCTTATTGAGTCCATCTTTCTAAATGATACAGTATAATTGGTAATATTTTTACTCCCTCTGGATATTTCTACAATCGATGAATTTTAGGGAAAGATTTATTAAAGCAAAAACATATGCTGTTCTGGATCAAAGTGCTATATCAGAGCAATCACCATGGAAACCTATAGAATCATTTTCAACATTTAGCAATTTGCACCCAAAAGAACATCTGTTTTTTGTTCTTAAATTTCACCGTATATGTCTTCACTTAACGTACGTGCCCAATAATCCAGCACATTAAACGGTTCATTGCTTACTTCACATGTACTAAGCTGAAAATTAATTCAATTGAAAAAAAAAATGTCATTTGGTTTTGTGATTTTGCAAATAAAGATTGTGAAATCGATGTTACTCTCCCAGGTCGCGGCACAGGTGGGACATGCAGCAGTTGGTTTATATCAGCTCCTACTAAAGGAATCAAAGACGAGGGATGTGGCCTGCAAATGGGATGAATATGGGTATGTTTACTAGGAAACCTCACAGAATAAGTGTTTGGGGTTTTTTTTTTCCCCTCTTTTTAAAGGAAAACTTATTTTTGCTCTTTTTAAAAAGCATCAAATTGTGTGTGTGTGTGTGTGCTAGCAAATGTATAGATTGGTAGTAATGCCAATTTAAAAATGTGTATTTATCTCTCCTGTCTATCAATTCTTAGCCATAGACTATGGTAAAGAATTGATAAAGGATAGCAGAACATACCACCCACAGACGGTCCTTCTGCTCACCTTGCATATTAACCACAATGCAGGCTGTGAATGAAATGAATCCGTACACATTTGGAATTTAAAACATGAATACATATGGTCATGTCATGTATAGCCTTTCACTTTGTCACAGAACACTATTTCTCATAAATCCTGACCCTAATACTATCGCTTACTGTAAACTTTATTACTGACAGTTTTATGGACCTCCTCGTACACTGGTAATGGGGCAAAGGTGTGTGGGTAGGGGTAATGCAAAGTTCAGAAACGTGATTACATATATATATATATATATATATATCCCCCCCCCCAAAAAACGTGCTTTATCAAAAATATTATCTGAGAGCAACATATAATATACAATAGGGGGTAATGGGGAGAACTCATGAACCAGAGCCCTATCACCCCTGGTTCTGGGTTTGAAAAGCTCCACCGCAGAAGGAAGTATTCCACACTGTGCTGACTGTGCAAGATCTGGATGGTATACTCCCAATAAGCAGATGATTCTATGCACTACAGGACAGAGAGAGGCAGAAACCACTAGTATTGTTCTCAATTATTATAAAAAAAAAAGGTTAGAATCTCTTACTTTGCAATTGGTGGGTATGCCAGTAAAAAATACCAACATACAAGCATTTAAGGACAGTGTAAAATGGCTTCCACCATTCAATACAGTCACTTCCGGGTTTGCCAGTCTCGATCATGTGGTCTCTTCCAGGTCCGCCTCTCCTGTGATGTCACACGTGACGCGTTTCGATCGCGTGGGCTTCTTCTGACCTCGTCACGTGTGATGTCACAGGAGAGGCGTACCTAGAAGAGACCACGTGATCGAGACTGGCAAACCCGGAAGTGACTGTATTGAATGGTGGAAGCAGTTTTACTCTGTCCTTACATGCTTGTATGTGGGTAGTTTTTACTGGCATAGCCACCAATTTTTTTTTGTTTAGAACTATTTTGTGGTCAGTTCAAGCGTGCTCAATTTTGGTAATATTATTCTTATTTGCGTATACATTTTTGTGTCCCTGTGGTACAGTGCAGCTGAACGGAGTGCCTCATCACCTCTATAGCGCTTAAACACTTTTTGGTTTCTATTGAAAGCAACATGTATCCACAATGTGTAAAGAAAATGTAAATGTCTTGCTTTAACATTTATTTCTAATGTTGATATATCTTATTATGTGTTGTTTTCTAATGTATAGATCATAGGGAGATAAAGTGGGGATACCCAGAATTGGCTACATTTCATAGACCTAGATTGTCACCTCATTTTCAACAGCCGTAACTCCCACTGCAATGGAGAAAATTACTCCACGGATTTACTAATTTCTCATCAGTCAAGAATTAAAAGTTAAAGACAATTGTTACCGCATATCCAATTTTTTTTTTTTTTTTAATAAGTTTATGAAAAAAAAAAAGATTAGGAAAACCTCATCCCTACCTTAGTATTTAACAGGAGATACCGATATTGCCGATAATATATAGCAGGACCGCCAGGTCGATGTCAAGCCAGGCAGTCCTGGAGGGCCCGCAGCAAGCTCTTACTTACCTTCCCAGCAGCTGCCTTCAGCTCCCCTGTGTATACACACTACACAAACAAACACACTCTGCATTCATTATATACACACTCTGCATTCATTATATACACACTACACAAACACACATTCTGCATTCACTATACACACACTCTGCATTCATTTTATGCACACTACACACTGCATTCACTTTACGCACACTACACAAACACACACTCTGCATTCATTATATACACATACTACACAGACTGCATTCACTATCCGCACACACTGCATTCACTATACGCACACTAAACACACATACTGCATTCACTAATCAAATACTCTCACTGCATCCACTACACACATTCTTGAAAACTTAAATTCTGACTGGCGTGTATATTTTGTGCATTTACCTTAATAAATAATAAACCTGTTCAGTTAACAGTAGATTTGTGTAGAAATAGTTTGTTTATTTTTTTTAAACGGTACAGAATATCGGTAAGTTCTCAGCTATCGGCCTGAAAGTTCAGAGTATCGGTATTGGCTCTAAAAAACAGAACCCTCAGACTCACATGCCTGTGGGAGGACCCGGGAATATAATATATAATATATTTTCAAAGACTGATGAAAGGATTATTATATTTAAAAAAAGAAGAATTATTTTTCGGTGACAGCTGTCCTTTAATTTCAAATCATAGGAGTCAAATTAGCCAGACATAAAACATAGCTGACTACTTAATGACACTATCAGGATTTCAGTGCCAGCTGTTTGTCTTGATAACCTCCTCGTGGATTGTAAGAGGCCCAGTCCTTCTGGGACACTCTTATCCTTTTGATATAACTTTAATAGGGATTGTTTATAATGTATGTCTCTAAGTTGACCCTATAAAAATGCCAATATTGCTTCAGTCATTAATGCACTGAAATTCAGAAAAACCTTGCTCATAAAAGGTTTCCTTTATCTTTTTCTTCGTATTCATCTATTACTGCTTATTTCATTACTGCTTACATGAATTCCATTATGTCACATAAGCAGTTTATCTGATAAACTGCTTACGCATATTGTTGCCTTAAAAAAAAACCATGACATTTACCTGGCTATCCTCATATTAGTAATTCTTAGATCTTTTTCTTCTGTATGCTTTATTAGACCTGCACCTGTTTAACATGTATGTAACATGAGACATCAGTGTTTTGCTGAGACTTCTTTTTTTACTCTACTCTAATTCATTTAATTAACAAGTGAAAGATGGATTTCTGCTTATCATGTGAAAACATGATATACTGTATATTATTATTATTATTATATTATAACTAAATCACCTGTTTTTTATTTATTTTTTCCCCTCCGTGTAGGGCGAAGAAGGTTGTCCTTCAAGGTTCTAACACCACTCACCTATTGGAACTGCAGGCTTTGGCACTTAGTATGAATTTACCAACGTATATGGTGCAGGATGCAGGCAGAACCCAGGTACGTGGATAAGACAGCTGAAATACAAGTCATGACCCATTACGCCCAACAGCTGTGGGTGTGTCAAAGCTGCACTCACGTTTTACTGGTTTCTTGTGATCTGATATGAGCTCTTGATGTGTGGCCCAGACTAAAGATTAATTGTGCAGCCTGCATCATATTATTCATATTCGGTAACAAGAGAGCAGCGAGAGTTTTGTGCAGCAGTTAAATGAACACACTTACTGCTCCACAACTTGCACACAGGAGGACTGAACTTACTCTCCCTATTAAGTGGAGTGGGTTAGTTTAGATTTAGAACTTTAGATAAGCAATTGATGTAAATATGGTAAAAATAAATTCCAACCGTTTAATTTTGTGCATGAATCCTGTTCACGTCCATTTAGTGATGGTGATTCTCAGAGACTGCTAACATTACATTTCACATCAGATTGCAGCTGGGTCATATACGGTCCTTTCCGTCATCGGTGAAGAAGAATGTGTAAATAAAGTGACAGGAAAACTCAAGTTGCTGAACTGAATATGTGTAGGTACCTGAATGGGATCGACCCTGCAAGACCAGTGGAACTGGTGGAAGGAATACTGGCACAACCATCCCCAACACTTCGCCAGACCACATGTGCATAGCCTATGTCTGCATGGGCAAGTGTGATGGGGCTGTAGTCATCGGATCCTGCACATGATCCTTTATGTTCCAAAGCCCTCTTAAGCAAGTCAGAAATCAAAACACAGGGCTGGCAGAAAATCCATAGCCATTGGTGCAAGCAAAGATCACTAGTGAATACAGTTAAGCACCTCTTCAGCCAATCTAACTTTGTATTAGTGCTGTATAAACTATATTGTCTGGTAACAAACAGCTGTACATTAACACTAAATCAATTTGTATTCCATGGACAAGTATATAAATCCATCTTAAACCCCTCCACCCATCCTTAAATGTATGGGGCTGTTGTGTTGTTGTTTTTTTCATATATTTTTTGGGGGGCTTTTTTATGCCTCTTGACATTTTCCTGCTTCACGTTTGTAAAAATTGCCACAAACTATTGAGGCCACAAAATATTAAGGACAAAATTGTAGCCACAGTTGCCAACAATTATGCACTTTCTCTTTCATATAAACTGTTGAGTATGCATTGAACTTGGCAGCGCTGATAGATGTTTTATCGTAATAATTGTCTGACCTGCTCGCAGCCTAAAGAAAACTTGCTATGCATACTCAAAAAAACTATTTTATTTTTTTATTTTTTTTTGCCAACACTTTTCTGACAAGGTTTTGGCGCAATTTATTTCCTCACCAATTTAACTCATTTGTGAATATTTCTGCCACCTTTTTCCAGTAGAAAAGTGTCAGACGTTTTCAGCCACTATAAATTTGGCGGTCTTCTGAGAAATGGAAATTTCTGTCAAAACTAGCAGAATTTAATATGAAGAAAAGCATCATGTTTCAGATAACTAATGTGATCACAATAATAAGAGAAATTAGCTGCCTTTTTTCAGGACACTTTGATAAATATCCCCAATCTTGTTTTTCCTCCTCCAATGCAATGCATCACTTTCTGGCTGTGCTAGGAATGAACTGGATGCTGATGTCCGTGGCTAAATCTATTTGTACAATCTAATGTACATTTAAAATAAATCCTGTGACAAATGGGTGAATTTCAACTCTTTTTCAGTGATATTATTTCTAGAACAGTGAGTTACCTTTTAAGTTGTTTACGGTAGTTCACAGTATTGCCAATGATATAGTTATATTTTCCCATAACTACCTATAAAGTTATGTTTTCTCTATAAGTACCTTAAAGCAAATTCTTAGAGTAGAAATGCTACTATTTTGATAACATGCAACTGGGTCTAATACAAGTCTTGGAAGTATTTTAATTTTGTTTCCTCCCTGCAGAAAGCTTTTGAACATGCCCCCCTTCATAAATGTTTGGTGCTGAAACGTATACAAATGTAATGACCAATTCTGAGCATTCCTGATTCTCAGAAGGGTTTGTAATGAGGTTGACTTTGGTCTCAGAACGATGGCCGTTGACATTTTTAAGCCTCCGGTTGATCCTCCTTTGTAGGATGTTTCTGGGCAGATTTTAAAAACAAGTCTGCAAATGCTTGTGCTTCATTTGGGTCTCTTAAAAAAAATAAACATAGAAAAAATAGCACGCCTGTAACACGTTGTTTAGTCTAGTCTAAAAATGTTTATTACAACTGGTCAAATAACTTGGGAGGGAGGTAGTGAGGGGGAGGGTGGGGGGGGGGGGGGGAGTGTTTTGTGCTGTCATTTTGTATAGAAAAGCTAAAGTAAACTGTTCCTGCTTTTTGATTAAATTTTTCCAGTTGTGTGATACTTGTGTGAATTTTTCTGTTTTTTTTTTTGTTTTTGTTTTTTATGCAAACAATTTAAATTTGTTCTAATAATCTCATAAGAAGCACTGTTTACATACCCATGAATGGTATTGCACATTTTATTTACATGAACACCCTAAGCAACCTAACCATTAGTGTGCTTTTGTGGTTATGAGGCTGGGAGTCAAACCATTTGCAAACAATGGACACTCAGCCAGTGAGCCAGCACTGCACAACTAAGCCAGGGAACTCATGGGAGCTTGTGGCTCTCCTGGAGGCTGTGACCAGCAAACTGTGGACCACAAACCAAATGGTTTAACTACTTACCCTGGGAGGGAGGCAGAACACATAACTACTGTAGTGTACTGTTCCTTTAACAATATGTTTTGTTGTTCACTTAACAGCCGACTTGGAAAATTTACTCAGAAGAAGTTGGATTAAAGCAGTTTTATGAATGTGTTTTTTTTGTTTGTGCATGCATACTTATATAAATGTGGTGATGGCCAGATTGCAAACATATTGCTTAGATTAGAAATGATCTCTAATATTGGACCTCCTTGGTCTCTACTGCTATTTATTCCCGATGTTGCTGATTTTCAGGCTGGCACATATTTTTAAGCTGTATATTTGCTGGCATTTTTAATGTGGAACTTTGGAAGGTCTCTTTGTTGCTTGACTATCAAATGGCAGCATCAAGAGTGTGGTTGAGTCACTGTCTGTTCTGTATAGAACTCATTGCAAAGCCTAGTTTTGTGGGGGGTTTTGCAAAAAAAATGCAAGAACTTCAGCTCTATAGAATCCATCAAAATGTGGGTCAACTCCAGCCTCCAGTGCCTCTTTAAATCTATGGATACCATGACAGTCGAGGTGGGATTTATCAAATTGTTGTCATCTAAAGTGGGGTAGTAACCATGGAAACCATTGGATACATTATATGGTGAGCCTTCCTCCCTTTATATTTTTCACCACTGTGATTAATCTCCCCTATTGAGTTTAAACAGCTGATCACTACAGGGGGTGTGAAAGTTGTGTGAGTTTTGGTTGGTTTTTTTTTCCCCCACTGAAAACAAATTGCAATTTGCTGCTGCAGATGAGAAATAAAACTTTAAGGAACAGGCTAGGAAAATATTTCAACAAATGAATCGAAATGATATTTCAATTGTTTTCCATGGAGCTATATAATTACTGAGAATTGTCATGCAAGTCATAAGGCCACATGTTCACAACGAATAGTTTTTAGTCTTTTTTTACCTGGGAACCGCATTATGGCCATAAGATAAGCTTTGAAACCTATTATTCAGTTAGAAAACTGGAACAGTGGCTAATTTTTAAATTGTAATTTAATATATGACAAAAGTGCAACTTCATTAAACTATTGTGGGCACTTACCTGCTGTCAGGTAAATATTACCAACTAAATATAACCTAGAGGACACCAACCTATTTTTTTAGGAAACCACTTTTTATTTTCTGTGATCACAAGACGTGAATAAGCTTTAAGCAAAACATAAAGGCAATATTAGAGAAAGCAGCCCTATCATTGATAACCAATAAATCGTGTAGGGACAATGGTAGTAGTCGACCATCTCTTAAAGTAATGAAATATGCTTATCTGCCCAATTATAAGGAGATCCTGTAACATCCTTCAAGTATTGCAGTTCTGAGTGATTGGGTATGAGGGTAGCACGTATGTGTTTAACCAATAGAGTCACAATGCATTCACTTTCCATTACCCCATTTTTATTACAGACTAATAGAGTGCAATGCTTTATACATGAGCAGATCTACAAGGATTCTGTTTTGACAAAAACAACCTGCTGATAAATCTAAAAATCTCTGGTAACGTTTATAGCTAATTCAGACTAGTTCAGGTGAGGTTGCAGGGTGAAGAAGGGTACATCCTGCTGTAAATTCAACGCTCTGTGGTTTAATTACTATAAAGTGAATTTTGAAGAATCAAAAATGAATTTAGGTTAAAATACCGAGTTGAACACTTCTTGAATGCCTCCAAAACTCTGATTCAGGCGCTCTAGAGGAGCACTCGCCCTCTGACATGCCAACAATGTCCTCCTAAGGTCAAGAAAATTAGAACTATGAAGGATATGATGGCGTCCTTATAATAGAGACAGGAGCGTTATTGCTCCAATTAAGCCCCATGGATGGATACCCTGGATGGGGGCCGCAGAGGGGGGTAGGTAATACCCTCTGTGTCATTTGATCCCTTCTATCCTTTGCTTTTTCTGTCTTTTCCCCCTGTTTCTCTTCTCTATTCCCATTTCTCTCCCATGTGGAGTGTCTGCCCTTTACCCTTCCTTGCTCTCTTGTTCATAATTCTTAGTTCCCTACTGAAACACATCAGCCTCGGGTTTAGTCCATTGCTGCCTTTGCTCTACCCGAGTCACATTATCTTGCAATTTAAGACGGCAGAATATTGTGCACCACTTGTTTATCATTCACATGTTCTTTTCGTTACGTCTTTCTCTTGCTGTGTTTTTTGTCTTTGATTAAGCAAAAAAATCTTAATTAAAGACTGACAAAAAAAAAAAACACCCACGTTGTAAAAACCGTTGCATTACAGAATTTCTCCCCCACCCCTCCACATACTTACACACATTTGTTTTCCAGAAATTGTGCCTCAATGTGCAAGTGAGAGGCTTTTTTTTTTGGAAACCTTAGTGTAATAATGCAGTAATCAGGTTTTCAAATGTCCCCTTATAAAGAGGAAGTCATCCACCAGAGGGAGTGCTTGCCTACTTCAACGACAAAACAGACTTCCTGCTCTCTTTTTTTTTTTATAATAATAAAAAGCTTAAAAAATGTACACTCCTTTTATAACAAAAAAAGGGAACTGCAAGATTTGTTTGCATTGCACTTTTAATAGGCATTTTGCTGAATGTTCCCTAAGAAGATTATTCTGCTAAAATACTGTATGTTGATTGTCTGCCTGCAAAGGGCCTGAATGAATTCACAAAGAGATAGTTTAGCCACGTCAACAGGAAAGGGAGAAGAAAAAAAAAAATCGTCCCGCCTGCATTCCTTGCTATTTAAGGATGACTCTGCAAAAGTAAGGCTCTCACGGCTTGGAACAAAGGGTTTCTTATGTAAGACACAATCTACCTAGGAAATAAACACAGAAAATCAGGCCTGGCGTTGTTTGCATCTCGGAACTGATTAAAGTAGTTGACAGTGAGACCTACATTATTTATTCAATATTTAAAAGGATTCTGAATCGTGGATTTACCATGCACTTTTCCTACGTTATAAACAATATATATATATATATATACACACACACACACACGTATACTCTTAAAGACCCGCCTCTAATTGTCTCCCCCATCCCCCCCCCCCCATGCTCAGACAGTGACATCATCTTCAGCCAGGAAGTAGCATTGTTCGCTCAACCAATCTGTTGTCTTGCATGCATTATCATGACGGATTTAGTGAGTGGGCAAAGATACTGTGATACATTATTCCTCCTAGTGTGCATGGCAAGTGCAGATACTTCCTGGATCAAATTTAATTTAAATAAAGTTGATCTGCTTATGCGAGTGAATATAAACAGCTGGTGCATGTGACCAATTGTTGACCAGTGGGTGAGCTGCCATGAGCAATTGTACAGGCGGCCACTGCAAAGGGCTTTATAGGGACAAGCTGACTTCTTGTCATGATCTCTTATTCCTGTTACAAGAGGTTTTGGTGTTAGGCTGCACTTATTTGGGGATTTTGCACAGCTGATGTTACAAAAATGATTTTTATTTTTTTTAATTGAAACCGTGCAAGTTGCAGACACGTCACTCCCTCTCACTTGCAATAAGTTACTCAAATTTAGATGGATTTCAACATCAAAATTACTAAGTCCCGGAAATGATTTCATACCTAAACACAGCTCTGTGTCTGCCTTGACTATTACAGAAATGAATTGCACAATGGCTTTTTCACAGGCTTTGCAGCAAAGATGTATGCTGGTGTTACGTCTCTCAGAATTTTAAATGCACACTTTTTATACCCCAGCTCCTATAGATTGTAAGCTCTTTTGAGCAGGGTTCTTTTGAACCTATTTTTGCTGTCAAAATATGTAATAAATTGTCTTATTTGTTGTTAAATTCCCCCTTAATAAAATTGTAAACCTTTAAAAATACCAATAATGATGATAATAGTCCATGGGTGGACAGAGTCACAATTCATAATGCAAAAGTGAAATGTGGATCTGCCTATAGGTGCTAGGCAGAGACCCATTTTGTTATAATGAGCTTCAGTCCTTATGGTGCCAATTAAACGTTTGCTTTGTGGAAGTTTCAGTTCCCAGCAATATTCAATATAAAACAAACATAAAAATCATCTTAAGCCAAAATTCTATTTTTCATTTGTTAAAGGAGGTGGAACATTGATTTTTATTTATGAAGTGCTTTGTGTTCTTTGATTTGTACATCCTTAGCAGACTCCTTAATTACCAGAACCTATAAGATTGTGATCTTAAAGTTTTGTACCAACAGACAATACCATGATTCATTCTTTAAACCCATTAGGATATTTTTTATATGTTCTGCATCATGATTTATTGCAGATGCAAACTAAACCTTAGTAAATGGGTAACTATGCAATGGTCGGCATGTGTAAAGTTCACACAGCGAAGATAACAGATAAAATAGACGATTATGAACCTGGAAATATTTAGGCAAGCCTACAAATGTACTTTGAGTTACCAAAATGAAGGTCAGTCATCGTGTCCAGTCTACTGCCATGTGTATATATAGTTCAATCAACAGGGTATGCATATACATTATTAGAGTTATTCAATAAAGTAAAAATTGCTGGGAATTCAAAGTGAATTTCAAAATTAAAGGATCACTATCGCGTTAGTAATACAAATGTGTATTCCTAACTCTATTGTGCCCTAGTGGTGACTGGCCCCCATCGGCATTGTTTACTTTCCTTTTATCCTTTGCAAAGCTGGTCCCTGTGTTTCTGCTCCACCTCTTTGGCTGAGATCATCGAGCTTGATGATCTCAACCAATCCAATGAGGTTAGTGCGCATGAGATGAAGTGGTGACTATGGCGTCCCTTTAAGGCCAAAATAGCTGCATTGGAAGAAAAAAAAAATAAGTGAGCTATGCTTCCAGTTCAGCTACTTAGGCCTTTAATCTAAAATTCAATTTGTATTCCAGACAATCGTCACTTTAGTGAATAAACCTTTATGCCTTCCAGGATTATTGAAAGGAACATTAAACCATTCAGGACCAGCTAGGTAACCCCCTTGCTATTTTAACAGTCCTCACATGGCATTGGCGATCAAGGTTTAAGCATGGAGACGTGTGAGGCAGGCAGAAAACAGGCTAAGCATAAGGTTTTCTTTAACCTAATCAAGGGCTGGGCAAATACAGTCCTTTGGCTTCTATCAAACTGCAGACTTTGACTTCTAACACACTTCTCTAAAATGATATAAATATAACACTATAACCTATTAGTAAGTTGTCCAAAAGCAATCTTCCAGTCCTCACTAAGCTTCCAAGGCTAGCTGAGGATTAAAGGAGTTGTATTCCACCAAGCTGATCAGTACTAATACAGTCTATAGCGCAACAGTTCTGAGCCTCATAAATAACCACTACAGCCCAACGTAATGCTTGTGGTGCGAGGGAGGATTTACTTGCTGCCACCCCCAGTTCTATTTCAGACAATATTTGGAGGGTTGACACCAACCAAAGCTCACCAAGAGGTACTAGCAATATAAGTGATGTTCATGTTTAGACGATATTCATTGCCATACAAATATGGATGCGATTGATATTGCTAAATTAAAAGTGGAACTTCAACATTAGCAATATACCAAGCTTGGGTCTGTCCTGGGCACCCAGGGTACCCTTGGTTTGTTGAAAACCACTCAAAACCAATTTGACACAGAATAGTGCCAGGGGCATGCTGGCACTAGGACTACTGTAACAGACTATTGTTGTGCTTAGAATGTCCCTTTACATTGTACTTTAAATGTATTTATTTTACAAAATCCAACTACAAAAGTTTGATTAATGTATAAGAGTAAGCATGCTCAAAGAAGAACGTAATCTAAATGAGATTTACTTGCTGCTGATACCACCGACTAATCTATGCAAGTGGTAACCTTTGTTGACACAATCTCAGTGACGTTCACATTTGTCTGCCTAGAATATCAGGGACCACTGGCTGTTTTGTGGAGGCAAATGGGAGGGTTTACCAGGGGTTCACGAGCATCAAAATTACAAGTACACTCAAAGCACTTTAACAACATATGCTAAATGAACATGGTGCATGTCCCTAGGTCCAGGCACCCAGTTGCTCATGACTACAACAATTTAAGTAGCCTTATCCTATTATAACAGGGGTACATGTCCTAGGCAAACATAGCATTTTGTATCTATTCAGTCGTGATCTTAGCCATTTGTCGAAGAATCACATTAGAAAAGTCTTCTTGAGGAATGATTCAGAATCACATGAAGATTAATTAGTATCAGAAGTCAGGGTTTGCCTTGTCTGCTATCTCCTCCCGCTTTCTGAAACTCAATCTCTCTAAAACTGAGCTCTTTGTCTTTCCTCCTCCTAATACTGATCCTCCTCTTTTGCTCTCCCTTCAGGTTAGTGGTATCCACATAAGTCCATCCTTGCAAGTGCGCTGTCTTGGCGTCATACTTGATTCTGGCCTCACCTTTGAGCCTCACATCCAGTATGTTGCCAAATCCTGTAGATTCCATCTTAAAAGCATAGCCCGCAACCGCCCCTTTCTTACGCAAGATGTTACCAAGGAGCTTGTCCATGCTCTACTAATTTTCTGCATGGATTATTGTAACATCTCCTAATTGGTCTCCCAAAAGCCGTATTGCCCAGCTACAGTCTGTAAGGAATGCTGCCACCAGACTGATTTTCCTCTCTAGACGATCCTCTCACACCTCACCCCTCTGTCAGTCCTTACATTGGCTTCCTGTATCCTATATGATTAAATTCAAAGTGCTAACCCATACATATAAAGCACTGAACAATTCTAGCCCCTCTTATATCTCTCCACAGATTCTTAGGTATGCCCCTTCTCAGTCTCTCCGCTCTGCCCGTGACCTTCTCCTGTCCACTGCTCGCACCCGTACTGCCAATTCACGCTTGCAGGACTTCTCGCTGGTGGCTCCCTTCCTATGGAATAGCCTGCCTACCGCCATCAGACTCTCCCCTAGTCTTCAATCGTTTAAGAAGTGCCTTAACCCCTTAAGGACACATGACATGTGTGACATGTCATGATTCCCTTTTATTCCAGAAGTTTGGTCCTTAAGGGGTTAAAACCCATCTCTTTAGGAAAGCTTATGGACTCCCAGAGTAACCTCTACCTTACATACCTGTCTCTTGCTCTCTCCTAAAGGGCAGCACTCTACTCTCTCCCCCAGCTCTGCTTCACTCCCACCTTATTTGATTGCTATTTCCTGTCCTGTTGTGTTTTATACCCCACCTCCTATAGACTGTAAGCTCGTTTGAGCAGGGTCCTCTTCAACCTATCGTTCCTGTGAGTTTTCTTGTAATTGTCCTACTTATAGTTAAATCCCCCCTCTCATAATATTGTAAAACGCTACGGAATCTGTTGGTGCTATATAAATGGCAATAATAATAATAATTAAACTGTGAACAGCTTTCTCTCCCTGCACCCTGATTCCTCTCCTGAAACTGTCATCAAAACAAAACACTAAGCCCTCAGTGAATGCTATCCTGGCAACCTACTTTTCTACCCTACCCTTGCCTTTTGTGTCATATTACCCCACTCCTTCTAGCATGTAAGCTCATTGAGCAGTGCCATCAATCCCTCTGTTCCTGTGTGTCCAACTTGTCAGGTTGCGAATACGTGTCTGTTAGTACACCCATTGTACAGCGCTGCGGAACTTGTTGGCGCTATATAAATAATAATAATCATTTGAAATCTTTGAAAGTATAAAAGTGTTATCTAGCATTATTTGCTTTTTTTTTTTTTTTTTGCCTGTACAAGATATCATTGTTCTTGCTTTCTCACATGTGTAGTGATTAAATGGACACACGAAAATATAAAAGAGAATTTTGTGACCTGCACAAATATGTGTGTTCCAAAAACAGCTTTAATGTTGTATTAACCTTTGCTTGAACGCAGCTTTATTTAAAAAATCTTGCAAAACAGGTCTGCTAAAAAAAAAAGAAAAGGTAAAAATTAACAAACACAGAACATGACGCTGGAGACAGTGCATTCAGTAGGTGAGTGACCAATCTCAGAATGTTGTGTCACCACAATAGCATTTGCGATAAAGCACGAGGGTGAAAATGTTACTTTTTTTTTTTTTTTCAATAGTTTTTTTCCAGTGAAGGCTATTTATACCTGGATAGATTAGCCAGTGTGTTGATTGGGAACTTGACAGGTGATTTCATCAGATCGTATTCAACATATTTCGATGCAGCTGTACCTGCAAGGAACCATGGGAGAAAGATCCCTTACATAGGCTGCGTTAGACTGGCATATGTTACAGCAGATCATTACTATCCATATACATTGCACAGATTTGCACAGATAATGTGGGAGTGAAACTTCTGTATTATCTTGGCATCGGTGGCAAAGCAACCAGGCCTTGCGTGCCAGTAGATCTGGTTTTGTCAAACAGCTTTTCATTTTACACTGTTAGCAGTACAACTATCACAATAAGCAGAAAATAAAAAATAATCTTATATTATACACACGAAAAGAATGCTTTTTGTGCACAACTTGCAGTGGTTATGGAGCTTGGCAAAATTCAAGCTTGACAAAATTCACCAGTACCGCGATGACCATCTGAAATTTAATTCCATCATCTGAGTTTAGCTGCAGTCTCCCCGGTTGTAATGGCTTCCAGATCACAATAGTTCAACTCCCCAAAGCACAAGCGCAACTTAAACACAATGCTAAAGATGGATGTACTTGAGGCTGCGGCCTGTAGACAGATTTGTGAGTGTAGCAGCTGTAGCAGCTGTAGCAGTTAACACAATATACACACCTCCCAGGTTCAGTAAACAAACAAGCTCAATAGTCTATCCACACATACGCATGCATTGGAGGAATACATGAACATGTACCTTAAACAATTGAGTTGTTTGAATGTTGGGCCCTATCATCGCCTCTGGCAAGATATCCTGCTAGACAGGCTAAGGTGCAACATCATCATAAGGGCACTATTGTTCTCTTGTCACGTGCAATAAACATTTTATTCATTAGTACTTTTCCTTCACAATGCTATCAGGTTTTTCACTAAACTCATTGTGGAAAAGTTACAAGAGAATAGAATTTTTTTTTACAATTTTAGAGTTGGAGAATAGCTGAGATGAAATAGAAGTGTGAGTATTGTGGGCTAAAAATTGTAAATTCTTCATATCCTTTTTAAGTTAAAGGACCACTATAGTCACCCAGACCACTTCAGCTCAATTAAGTGGTCTGGGTGCCAGGTCCCCCCAGGTTTTAATGCTGCAGCTGTAATCATAGCAGTTTCAGAGAAACTGCTATGTTTACATTGCAGGGTTAATCCAGCCTCTAGTGGCTATCTTCCTGACAACCGCTAGAGGCGCTTCCGCGACGCTCAAAGCGAAAATCGCATTGAGCACGCAGAACGTCCATAGGAAAGCATTAAGTAATGCTTTTCTATGGGTGGTTTGAAGCGCGCGGCCAACGCATTCGGCTCCACTCGGGAGCTGACGTCGGAGGGGGAGGAGAGGTCACCAGCGCCGAGGGAGCCTGGTGCTGGATTAAGATAAGTGGCTTATGGGGTTTTAACCGCTTTAGCCCAGCCGGAGGGGGCCCCTGAGGGTGGGGGTGACCCCCCCCCCTAAGGTCTATATTGTGCCAGGAAAACGACTATAGTGGTCCTTTAACACACCTCACCTGTTCATTCTTGGAACTGTGCAAACTGTGCAAATAAAAATATTTAATAAAAATATACATACACGATGCAGTGGGATGCTGTGAGGCTTTCCACTGAAGTGATAATTGTTGGGAATTCAAATTAAAGGCCAAAATATTCAAACAGAAAGCTAAGCTGTCTTCTCAAGCTTGGATATTTTGACCTTAAAATACTGTTTTAGAAACAAACAAAACATTGTTATTGGATAGAGCAACCCAGCAAAACTCACCTTAATCTACCGCTGAGGGAGTTCTCCCAACTGTAGGACATGCTCAGCATTCTCTGCGTGGTGATGACAGACACCAGATATGCACAGAATTAACACGAGGCTCTGCTGGCAGCACAGTGCTTTAACTGACATACAGACTCAAAGCACCATAACTACTTCAGATTAATGTTATGGTCATGATGCTTGGAGTAACCCTTTCAATACGAAATTCACTTTGAATCCATGTGTGCATAAGCCGGTTTGTTATACAGGTGCAGGTGGTCGGTAATAATTTTAGGCAAGTGAATTCCAACGTTCCTGAAGGGAGAAAAGTATTTACTGTGACCCAGTAAATGCCAGCATCCAGCTGATAGTGTCCACAGAGCTTCACATCAGTAGTTTGAAACGTTAAACACACGCCTGCTGTCTGCAGCTGTAACTCTACCACAGATCATAAAATATTCAAGGGAATGAATCTTCTTTGCTAATCTTTTATTTCTATGGACACCAGGAAAAGGCGTAACTTCCATTCACTGTCTAGCTTCAGCATGAACAATCAGAGAATATACTTAGGCGAGGCTATGTACTAAAGTGTGAACTGAGGGGAATTCAAAACAATTGTAAAATTTTAGGCCAGAAGACTGAACTGTAAACATTTGTGATTTTTCTGAGAATTTTCTGAAAATTTTCTCGGTTCGGTGTTGTGGTCTAAACCCCTGATAATGTTAAACCATCTGATAAATTAGTAGATTGTTTTTCAGTTTTACAGATTGGGCAATAAATTGTATGAGTTATAAATAATAAAAGTACACTTTCTGGTCACAACATTTATGTCCACTGTCCTATTTAAAAAGGACTCATCACAGGATAGAAAGTTGAGTCCAAATTTACAAACACTGCTTCTTCTTCAGTTGGGCTATCTCTCAAGGTACGTGGGCAAGATCTACCATGTTCTCCATGAAGCAAATAATGTTTCCATTCTGGTGGTTTGCAAATTAAAAGTGTTGCACCCTTATCACAAACACGTTCAGATGGGGATGTTTGAGATTGAAGTAATCTCTATATATACGCATGCAAACATGTATGTATCACTAAATCCAAAGGCCACTACTCCATACTAATTCTTCTTGACCTCTCAGCGGCCTTTGACACCGTTGATCATGCTCTCCTTCTTCAAACTCTTCAATCGCTTGGTCTCTGTGACTCTGTCCTCTCGTGGTTTTCCTCTTATCTCTCCCAACGCTCATTCAGTGTCTCCTTTTCTAATGATACCTCCTCCCCTCGCCCTGTCTCGGTTGGAGTCCCCCAAGGCTCCGTCCTTGGTCCCCTTCTATTTTCTCTTTATACTGCCTCTCTTGGCAAACTTATTACCTCTTTTGGATTCCACTACCACCTGTACGCTGATGACACCCAGCTATATCTCTCCTCCCCGGACCTCTCCCCTGCTGTCCTGCAACGTGTCACTGCTTGCCTTTCTTCCATCTCTGACTGGATGTCCTCCCGCTTTCTGAAACTCAATCTCTCAAAAACTGAGCTCCTTGTCTTTCCTCCTCCTAATACTGATCCTCCTCTTTCGCTCTCCCTTCAAGTTTGTGGTACCAACATCAGTCCATCCTTGCAAGCGCGCTGTCTTGGCGTCATACTTGACTCTGGTCTCACCTTTGAGCCTCACATCCAGCATGTTGCCAAATCATGTAGATTCCATCTTAAAAACATAGCCCGCATCCGCCCCTTTCTTGCACCAGATACTACCAAGGAGCTTGTCCATGCTCTAGTAATTTCCCGCATGGATTACTGTAACCCTCTCCTGATTGGTCTTCCCAAAAGCCGTACTGCACCCCTACAGTCCGTAATGAATGCTGCTGCTAGACTGATTTTCCTCTCTAGTCGTTTCTCTCACACCTCACCCCTCTGCCAGTCCTTACATTGGCTTCCTGTATGCTATAGGAGTCAATTCAAAGTACTAACTCACACCTATAAAGCACTGAACAACTCTAGCCCCTCTTATATCTCCTCACAGATCCATAGGTATGTCCCTTCTCGGTCTCTCCGCTCTGCCCGTGACCACCTCCTGTCCGTTGTCCGCACTCGTACGGCCAACTCGCGCTTGCAGGACTTCTCGCGGGCAGCTCCCTTCCTATGGAATAGCCTGCCTACCCCATCAGACTCTCCCCTAGTCTTGCATCTTTTAAGAAGTGCCTTAAAACCCATCTCTTTAGGAAAGCTTATGGCCTCCAAGACTAACCAATACCTCACATACCTGTCTCTTGCCCTCTCCTAAAGGGCAGTCCACCTTATTTATTGGAAATTCCTGTCCTAATGTGTTTTACACCCCACCTCCTATAGAATGTAAGCTCGATCGAGCAGGGTCCTGTTCAACCTATTGTTTCCTGTAAGTTTATTTGTAATTGTCCTATTTATAGTTAAATCCCCTCTCATAATATTGTAAAGCGCTACGGAATCTGTTGGCGCTATATAAATTGCAATAATAATAATAATAATAATCACTTCTAAAGAGTACAAAAACAAAGAATATGAGAACTCTAACAATGGACAAAAGCTTAGAGAAACTCTGTAGCTTACCCTTTGGCAAATCCCTGTTCAGGTCTCAAAATAGTTTTTGCTCACTTGTGCCATTACAGATAGAATATGGTCCGAAGCATATCAGACTGATCTCACCTGTAATGGTAGTCCAGAACCGAAATGCCGGCAAGTTCTCTCTGCACGAGAGATACAGCAACCTCTGAACATCGTTTCAGCCTTCTTTGGGCCTCATCAGTGAGGTGTAGCTGATACCCCTCTGGGCACAGTGAATACGGGGTGCACGTCTGGATTATCCTTTTAATTTAGGGAGTGCCAGGTTAATGTATTGCAACACAAAAAAACAGAGAATATGAGAACTCTGAAAACTGACTAAAGCTTAGAGGAACTCACTTCTGCCATTACAGAGAGAACATGTTCCGAAGCATATCAGACTATTCCCACCCGTAATGGCAGACAAGAAAGAAAAAACAAGCAAGTCTTCTCTGCACAAGAGATACAGCAATCCCAGACGATTGTTTCAGCCTTTGGCCTCATCAGTGAGGTGTAGCTGATACCCCGATAAGGCACAGTGAGCTTGGGGTCCACTCGAGAGTATTCTGCACAAAGACTCTTTGTTATATAGCCCTGTGGTTACATTAAAAGTAATGTTAGTACTTAAATCGTCGTTTATTC